>NC_041006.1:16223140-16302599 GCF_004193775.1 Glycine soja | reverse complement strand
TTTTTCGGAGCCCCAAGAATTTATTGCCTAGCGCTGTTCATCTGTCCTCCACCTTCGAGTCTGGAGCCCCGCGAAGTTATTGCGTAGCACTGTTCGCCAATTCTCCATTCTCCACTTTTTTCGGAGCCCCATGAATTTATTGCCTAGCGTTGTTCATGCATCCTCCATCAACGAGTCTGGAGTCCCGCGAAGTTATTGCGTAGCACTGTTCGCCAATTCTCCATTCTCCACTTTTTTCGGAGCCCCATGAATTTATTGCCTAGCGCTGTTCATGCATCCTCCACCAACGAGTCTGGAGTCCCGCGTAGTTATTGCGTAGCACTGTTCGCCAATTCTCCATTCTCCACTTTTTTCGGAGCCCCATGAATTTATTGCCTAGCGCTTTTCATGCATCCTCCACCAACGAGTCTGGAACCCCGCGAAGTTATTGCGTAGCACTGTTCGCCAATTCTCCATTCTCCACTTTTTTCGGAGCCCCATGAATTTATTGCCTAGCGCTGTTCATGTGTCCTCCACCTTCGAGTCTGGAGCCTCGCGAAGTTATTGCGTAGCGCTGTTCGCCAATTCTCCATTCTCCACTTTTTTCGGAGCCCAATGAATTTATTGCCTAGAGCTGTTCATGTATCCTCCACCTTCGAGTCTGGAGCCCCGCGAAGTTATTGCGTAGCGCTGTTCGCCAATTCTCCATTCTCCACTTTTTTCGAAGCCCCATGAATTTATTGCTTAGCGCTGTTCATGCATCCTCCACTTTCGAGTCTGGAGCCCCGCGAAGTTATTGCATAGCGTTGTTCGCCAATTCTACATTCTCCACTTTTTCGGAGCCCCAAGAATTTATTGCCTAGCGCTGTTCATCTGTCCTCCACCTTCGAGTCTGGAGCCCCGCGAAGTTATTGCGTAGCGCTGTTCGCCAATTCTCCATTCTCCACTTTTTTCGGAGCCCCATGAATTTATTGCCTAGCGCTGTTCATGCATCCTCCACCTTCGAGTCTGGAGCCCCGCGAAGTTATTGCATAGCATTGTTCGCCAATTCTTCATTCTCCACTTTTTTTTGGAGCCCCATGAATTTATTGCCTAGCGCTGTTCATGCATCCTCCACCAACGAGTCTGGAGCCCTGCGAAGTTATTGCGTAGCGCTGTTCGCCAATTCTCCATTCTCCACTTTTATCGGAGCCCCATGAATTTATTGCCTAGCGCTGTTCATGCATCCTCCACCAACGAGTCTGGAGTCCCGCGAAGTTATTGCGTAGCACTGTTCGCCGATTCTCCATCCTCCACTTTTTTCGGAGCCCCATGAATTTATTGCCTAGCGCTGTTCATGTGTCCTCCACCTTCGAGTCTGGAGCCTCGCGAAGTTATTGCGTAGCGCTGTTCGCCAATTCTCCATTCTCCACTTTTTTCGGAGCCCCATGAATTTATTGCCTAGAGCTGTTCATGTATCCTCCACCTTCGAGTCTGGAGCCCCGCGAAGTTATTGCGTAGCGCTGTTCGCCAATTCTCCATTCTCCACTTTTTTCGAAGCCCCATGAATTTATTGCTTAGCGCTGTTCATGCATCCTCCACTTTCGAGTCTGGAGCCCCGCGAAGTTATTGCATAGCGTTGTTCGCCAATTCTCCATTCTCCACTTTTTCGGAGCCCCAAGAATTTATTGCCTAGCGCTGTTCATGTGTCTTCCACCTTCGAGTCTGGAGCCCCGCGAAGTTATTGCGTAGCGCGGTTCGCCAATTCTCCATTCTCCACTTTTTCGGAGCCCCAAGAATTTATTGCCTAGCGCTAATCATGTGTCCTCCACCTTCGAGTCTGAAGCCCCGCGAAGTTATTGCATAGCGCTGTTCGCCAATTCTTCATTCTCCACTTTTTTTTTGGAGCCCCATGAATTTATTGCCTAGCGCTGTTCATGCATCCTCCACCAACGAGTCTGGGGTCCCGCGAAGTTATTGCGCAGCGCTGTTCGCCAATTCTCCATTCTCCACTTTTTTCGGAGCCCCATGAATTTATTGCCTAGCGCTTTTCATGCATCCTCCACCAACGAGTCTGGAGCCCCGCGAAGTTATTGCGTAGCGCTGTTCGCCAATTCTCCATTCTCCACTTTTTTCGGAGCCCCATGAATTTATTGCCTAGCGTTGTTCATGCATCCTCCACCAACGAGTCTGGAGTCCCGCGAAGTTATTGCGTAGCACTGTTCGCCAATTCTCCATTCTCCACTTTTTTCGGAGCCCCATGAATTTATTGCCTAGCGCTTTTCATGCATCCTCCACCAACGAGTCTGGAACCCCGCGAAGTTATTGCGTAGCGCTGTTCGCCAATTCTCCATTCTCCACTTTTTTCGGAGCCCCATGAATTTATTGCCTAGCGCTTTTCATGCATCCTCCACCAACGAGTCTGGAGCCCCGCGAAGTTATTGCGTAGCGCTGTTCGCCAATTCTCCATTCTCCACTTTTTTCGGAGCCCCATGAATTTATTGCCTAGCGCTGTTCATGCATCCTCCACCAACGAGTCTGGAGTCCTGCGAAGTTATTGCGTAGCACTGTTCGCCAATTCTCCATTCTCCACTTTTTTCGGAGCCCCATGAATTTATTGCCTAGCGCTTTTCATGCATCCTCCACCAACGAGTCTGGAGCCCCGCGAAGTTATTGCGTAGCGCTGTTCGCCAATTCTCCATTCTCCACTTTTTTCGGAGCCCCATGAATTTATTGCCTAGCGCTTTTCATGCATCCTCCACCAACGAGTCTGGAGCCCCGCAAAGTTATTGCGTAGCACTGTTCGCCAATTCTCCATTCTCCACTTTTTTCGGAGCCCCATGAATTTATTGCCTAGAGCTGTTCATGTGTCCTCCACCTTCGAGTCTGGAGCCCCGCGAAGTTATTGCGTAGCGCTGTTCGCCAATTCTCCATTCTCCACTTTTTTCGAAGACCCATGAATTTATTGCTTAGCGCTGTTCATGCATCCTCCACTTTCGAGTCTGGAGCCCCGCGAAGTTATTGCATAGCGTTGTTCGCCAATTCTCCATTCTCCACTTTTTCGGAGCCCCAAGAATTTATTTCCTAGCGCTGGTCATGTGTCTTCCACCTTCGAGTCTGGAGTCCCGCGAAGTTATTGCGTTGCACTGTTCGCCAATTCTCCATTCTCCACTTTTTTCGGAGCCCCATGAATTTATTGCCTAGCGCTTTTCATGCATCCTCCACCAACGAGTCTGGAACCCCGCGAAGTTATTGCGTAGCGCTATTCGCCAATTCTCTATTCTCCACTTTTTTCGGAGCCCCATGAATTTATTGCCTAGCGCTGTTCATGTGTCCTCCACCTTCGAGTCTGGAGCCTCGCGAAGTTATTGCGTAGCGCTGTTCGCCAATTCTCCATTCTCCACTTTTTTCGGAGCCCCATGAATTTATTGCCTAGCGCTTTTCATGCATCCTCCACCAACGAGTCTGGAACCCCGCGAAGTTATTGCGTAGCGCTGTTCGCCAATTCTCCATTCTCCACTTTTTTCGGAGCCCCATGAATTTATTGCCTAGCGCTTTTCATGCATCCTCCACCAACGAGTCTGGAGCCCCGCGAAGTTATTGCGTAGCGCTGTTCGCCAATTCTCCATTCTCCACTTTTTTCGGAGCCCCATGAATTTATTGCCTAGCGCTGTTCATGTATCCTCCACCAACGAGTCTAGAGTCCCGCGTAGTTATTGCGTAGCACTGTTCGCCAATTCTCCATTCTCCACTTTTTTCGGAGCCCCATGAATTTATTGCCTAGCGCTTTTCATGCATCCTCTACCAACGAGTCTGGAGCCCCGCGAAGTTATTGCATAGCATTGTTCGCCAATTCTTCATTCTCCACTTTTTTTTGGAGCCCCATGAATTTATTGCCTAGCGCTGTTCATGCATCCTCCACCAACGAGTCTGGAGCCCTGCGAAGTTATTGCGTAGCGCTGTTCGCCAATTCTCCATTCTCCACTTTTATCGGAGCCCCATGAATTTATTGCCTAGCGCTGTTCATGCATCCTCCACCAACGAGTCCGGAGTCCCGCGAAGTTATTGCGTAGCACTGTTCGCCAATTCTCCATCCTCCACTTTTTTCGGAGCCCCAAGAATTTATTGCCTTGCGCTGTTCATGTGTCTTCCACCTTCGATTCTGGAGCCCCGCGAAGTTATTGCGTAGCGCGGTTCGCCAATTCTCCATTCTCCACTTTTTTCGGAGCCCCAAGAATTTATTGCCTAGCGCTAATCATGTGTCCTCCACCTTCGAGTCTGAAGCCCCGCGAAGTTATTGCATAGCGCTGTTCGCCAATTCTTCATTCTCCACTTTTTTTTTGGAGCCCCATGAATTTATTGCCTAGCGCTGTTCATGCATCCTCCACCAACGAGTCTGGGGTCCCGCGAAGTTATTGCGTAGCGCTGTTCGCCAATTCTCCATTCTCCACTTTTTTCGGAGCCCCATGAATTTATTGCCTAGCGCTTTTCATGCATCCTCCACCAACGAGTCTGGAGCCCCGCGAAGTTATTGCGTAGCGCTGTTCGCCAATTCTCCATTCTCCACTTTTTTCGGAGCCCCATGAATTTATTGCCTAGCGTTGTTCATGCATCCTCCACCAACGAGTCTGGAGTCCCGCGAAGTTATTGCGTAGCACTGTTCGCCAATTCTCCATTCTCCACTTTTTTCGGAGCCCCATGAATTTATTGCCTAGCGCTGTTCATGCATCCTCCACCAACGAGTCTGGAGTCCCGCGAAGTTATTGCGTAGCACTGTTCGCCAATTCTCCATTCTCCACTTTTTTCGGAGCCCCATGAATTTATTGCCTAGCGCTTTTCATGCATCCTCCACCAACGAGTCTGGAGCCCCGCGAAGTTATTGCGTAGCGCTGTTCGCCAATTCTCCATTCTCCACTTTTTTCGGAGCCCCATGAATTTATTGCCTAGCGCTTTTCATGCATCCTCCACCAACGAGTCTGGAGCCCCGCGAAGTTATTGCGTAGCGCTGTTCGCCAATTCTCCATTCTCCACTTTTTTCGGAGCCCCATGAATTTATTGCCTAGAGCTGTTCATGTGTCCTCCACCTTCGAGTCTGGAGCCCCGCGAAGTTATTGCGTAGCGCTGTTCGCCAATTCTCCATTCTCCACTTTTTTCGGAGCCCCATGAATTTATTGCCTAGCACTTTTCATGCATCCTCCACCAACGAGTCTGGAGCCCCGCGAAGTTATTGCGTAGCGCTGTTCGCCAATTCTCCATTCTCCACTTTTTTCGGAGCCCCATGAATTTATTGCCTAGCGCTGTTCATGCATCCTCCACGTTCGAGACTGGAGCCCCGCAAAGTTATTGCGTAGCGCTGTTCGCCAATTCTCCATTCTCCACTTTTTTCGGAGCCCCATGAATTTATTGCCTAGCGCTGTTCATGCATCCTCCACCAACGAGTCTGGAGTCCTGCGAAGTTATTGCGTAGCACTGTTCGCCAATTTTCCATTCTCCACTTTTTTCGGAGCCCCATGAATATATTGCCTAGCGCTTTTCATGCTTCCTCCACCAACGAGTCTGGAACCCCGCGAAGTTATTGCGTAGCGCTGTTCGCCAATTCTCCATTCTCCACTTTTTTCGGAGCCCCATGAATTTATTGCCTAGCGCTGTTCATGTGTCCTCCACCTTGGAGTCTGGAGCCCCGCGAAGTTATTGGGTAGTGCTATTCGCCAATTCTCCATTCTCCACTTTTTTCGGTGCCCCATGAATTGATTGCCTAGCGTTGTTCATGTGTCCTCGACCTTCGAGTCTGCAGCCCCGCGAAGTTATTGCATAGCGTTGTTCGCCAATTCTCCATTCTCCACTTTTTTTTCGGAGCCCCATGAATTCAATGCCTAGCACTGTTCATGTGTCCTCTGTTATCAAGCGCGGAGCCTCTGGTGACTAGGAAATATGTTTTTCTGTTATTTTCCGGATCGGTTTCTTCACCAAACATGTGTAAATGTTTATATGTATATTATATTCGTTGTTCTTGTTGTTGTTTGTATTTTGTTTTGTGTTGTGCAGAAAAAAAAAAAGAAGGAGTAGAGACAAGAGTCGTCGTCACAGAAAGGGCAGGACGGACGAAATCAATGTCTTATCTTTGCTTTCCTTTTATCTCCGATGAGAGGTAAGTAAAGAGGGGCAACTGTCATACCCTAATTTCGTCCGGGGATTATTATTTGATGATATACAACCTTTGATTGGCCGCTTCGAGATACTTGGATCCCTTTGTTGCACAATATGTGAAGTCCCGAGACGTGCCGAAAATCAAAAGGAAGCAGGCTTACGCGATCCGTGAAAATTCCGTAATGTGACGGAAATCGAAAGGAGGTGTTTTTCGCAATCCGTGAGTTTTCGTAACTTCTTCAAAAGCTAAAAAAGAGTAAATACATAATCTGTAAGGATTCGTAACCTTGCGGAAGGAAAATAAGTATCGTTATGAAATTCGTAAAGTTTCGTAACGTTACGGAAAAAGAGTTACCAAAAAAGGTAAAGGGGGTGAATTTAGTAAAAAGGGGGGTACAAATAGCAATCAGGCCCACTTGGGCCTTCCAGATTCTTCCTCCAGAAGGCTGTTGCTTCTGGAGGAAGCAACCTTGCTCGCCTGGGTGAGCTGGGTGGCAAGCTCCTCCCCTATTTTGCTATAAATAGGGGGAGGAATGAAGGGAGAAGGGGTTCAGCCTTCTTGGCACTTCTTATTCTCTCGAAATTGCTGAGGAAAATCGTTTCCGTGAAGAAAATCCAAGCCGAGGCGCTTCCGTAACGTTTCCGTAACGTTTCCGTGAGTAATTACACGAAGATTTTCAACCGTTCTTCGACATTCATCGTTTGTTCTTCGTTTTCTTCAGTCTTCAACTGGTAAGTACCCCAAACCGAGCTTTTCAATTCATTTTATGTACCCGTGGTGGTCCACATTTTGTTTCATGTATTTTTATTCTCGTTTTCATTCGCTTTCTATACCCCCTTTTGATGTGCTTCAGTCATTTATTTAATTCATTTCTCGCCTGATCAAAAAATAAAATAAATTTCCACCGATCATTTGAATTGTATCATCCGTTAATTTCGGTTAAAATGAATTCCGACCGTTCGGTCGTGCCGTAACCACGTTGGAAATCAAAAAAGAGGTAAAATAATAATATAATAATAAAAAATATCTTTTAGTAAAATGAAGCGAAAAAATAAATCGGACATTTTCTCTTTGGGATTTCTCATTCTTAATTGGATTGACTAATAACTAAAGTGAAACTAAGGCTAAAATCAACTCGCCTAGTCAAGCTCGTCCACAAAAAATAGGGTTTGAAAGTTTATCATTTCAGTTTCTTACCAAGTAAAAAGGATCATTTTTAAGGTCCAACGCCTTAAAAATGATCACAAATTCAAGTAAAAAGAATCGTTTGATTCACTCTTAAGAAAGAACTACATAGGTCTGATTTCCTCTCCAAAGGAGGGTACGTAGGAGCAAAAGCCCCGCTTTTGTCGACCTCAAGAAATAAAAAGAAATAAAAGTTAAGGTAATACAATTTCCACAATTCTAAAAAATAGGCAGTTGTCCTTTGAGACAAACGTGAGAGGTGCTAATACCTTCCTCAAACGTAAATACAACTCCCGAACTTAGAATTTTCATTTTGACCGGTTTCCTTCGGTTTTCCCGATGTTTTCCACAAATAAACGTTGGTGGCGACTCCGTGCATCTTTTCCCCCTTTGGAAAGCGCTCCCGTGAGCCTCGCCTCGCTCGCCCGCAAAAGGGCACGTTGCGACAAAGGGTGTTGCCCTTGCTCCTACGTATCCTCAAGTGCGATGAGGAATTCAGACCTACGTAGTTCTTTAAAAACCAGAAAGTTGTGTGTTGAATTGATTTTAAACTTTTGAAAGGTTCATTTTAACCAACAAAAACAATAGAGACCGTTAAGGCATTGGACCTTGAACGAATTCAAGCAACTTTTACAGATAAACACTCAATTACATGCTGATTTCATCTTGGTTTTACTTGTTAACTTTCAATCTCTTTGAAAGATGATTTGTGACGCAAATGATCGATCAAAATTCACTTTACAAGAAGAAAGAGATTATTGATGGTATAAGAATGAGATGAAGGTGTGCAAAGCAACAAATAGGACCCCTAACGGTGCATAGATTGTATCCAAATCCTTAAAACAAATATTAACCGGATGACGAACAAAGAACACCGAACGAAGAATAAGTTAGAAATTGATCACGGTCGCAATTCAGTAGCACCTTGGCCTCGTTTTCTTCTCTTCTTTCTTCTTTTTCTCATCAAATTTCACTGAATCCTCTCAATATTCAGATGTTGAGCCCTTCCTTCAGCCCCCTTCACGCCTATTTATAGGAAATGAGGGGGTTTGGCACTTTGGCAACTCGCCCAGGCGAGCTAGAGCTCACCCAGGTGAGCTGTTGCTTCAACTTGAAGTAACCTTGCTTGCCCAGGCGAGCTGGTTACTTCACCCCTAAGCTATCTGGGGGCCCAAGTGAGCCAGAGGCTAGCCTGGGCGAGCCAGGGTTCAAAAAAAGGCTTAAAATGACCCTTTTGCCCTCCTTTTTGGGTATTTTCTGTATTCTTTACCGAAGCGTTGAATGATCTTTCGTCTTGCACGGTAACTGGTGTCGAACATCTCAATTTGGCTAGCGAGAATCAAAATGTTAGCAAATGATAGTCCCTGGACGAAATTAGGGTCTGACAACAGGTAAGGCAAAGACATGGCTCCAATCACATCCAAACAAAAGCCTTAACACTTGGGAAGAAGTGAAGGAAAAATTCGTTGCAAGGTTCTTTCCTCCATTCAGATTGATCAGTACAAAATCAGCCATCGCTACTTTTTCCCAAGGGTCTGATGAGCCTCTCTGTCAAACATGGCAGAGATTCAAATCTTTGTTGCGGAGATGTCCAAACCATAGTTTTGATGAGGCTGCACAACTACATATTTTCTATAGTGTTTTGAAACCTTAGACAAAGATGATTTTTAATGCCTTAGCTAGAGGCACTATGACGTCTAAAAGCCCAGAGGAAGCAATTGTAATCATTGACTCCATAACAACTAGTGATTATCAGAGTCACCATGATAGAGCTTCGATACAAAAAAGGTCAGAATGCAATTCTGGCTTAAAACAAACTCCTGACTCAGCAAATAAAGGCCTTTACTAAGCAGATAAGCCAACTTCCTCAACAATATCAACAAGGTGGATCACAAAAAACACACCAAGCTCATCAAGTTCAACAAGTTATGAGATGTGACTTTTGTGGCGATAACCACCAGAATGGCCACTGTTCAACACCTGGTGATTGTCAACAAGAAGAGAAAGCCCATTATCTACAAAATCAAGCCAGACCTCAACAAAACTTCCAAGGGAACTACCAAGGCTACATAGGTGGCTCAGGTTCAAATCAGGCTTATGGCTGGAGACCACAAAATAATAATGCATATTCTGGTCCCACTAACACTTCTTTTGCAGGTCCTTCTAACAACTCTTATGCAGGTTCTTCAAATAGGGGTCCATAACAATCGCAAGCTTAGTCAGATAGAATCTCAAAGATGGAAGATACTCTAACACAGTTTATGCAGGTGTCCATCTCAAACCAGAAGAACATTGATGCTTCCATTAAAAATCTGGAAGTTCAAGTTGGACAACTAGCAAAACAATTGTCTGAGCATGGAAGTGGATCTTTCTCAGCAAACACACAGGTTAACCCAAAGAAATAATGTAATTTAATTACAACAAGGTAGGGTACTGTGGTTTGCTTAAAGGATAATGGTGAGAAAAAGAATAAAGAAGGAGTTGAAAAAGAAAAAGAGAAAAATGATGAAATGGTGACTAGTGAAAAAGTGGAAGAGAAAGTGGTAAAGTTGTAGTAAACCATCCACCAGTTGAGCATCTTCCTCATCTACATGCTCCATCAAAGAAAGATAAGGAGAGGCCGTATAAGCATTTCTTAGACATTTTCAAAAGAATGCAGATTAACATTCCTTTTTCTGAGGCATTGGAGCAAATGCCAACATATGATAAATTTGTGAGGGATTTTCTTACAAAGAATAAAAGAATTATGGATGATGAAACAATGGAGCCTAAGCCATAACAAGGACGTCCAACTCAAAAGATGCTAAAGAAGTGCTCTAGGGAGGCAACCCAATGTTTCTAAACTTTCTCTTAATTTGTGTTACTTTAATCTTATGCCCTAGATTTCTGAATTTTACTTTTGAGACTTTATTCACGAATTATGTTTTTGAATGTCTAATCTATTTTGTTGGAGCTATCATTGCATGGCCTGGGGATAGGCCTATTTTTCAGAAGGAGGATGAAGACATGGCAGATCCTGTTGATTATTTCAGTGGAGGAGACTGAGCTCCTTAACCATGATTTTCAAAAATTCATGAACTTGTCTTTATGTTCATTTATCGCTTTGTATTAAATTTTAAGTACTTTATTACCTTATTTACTATTTTTTATTTTTGTTTGGAAACTTATGCGAGTTTGTGTTTTTGACTGATTTACACGTGCTTTGATATATTTTGTTATGTTAGTATAGTTATAGGTTATATATAACTCTTTTTGGGACTTAATTTTTTTTCTTGGACATAACATGCTTTGGAAAGAATCAACAACCAGTGTTTTTGAAACTTACTTTTGATTAGATCAGAGCATAACAAAAGGATTTTTGGAAACATTGAGAATGAAAAACAATGAATGACTTTCCCAAATACCAAATGAATTTAGATGTTTTTGCATGGACTTGATAAAAGAACAACTTTCAAAACACTGATTTAATTTGAACATGGATACATGCCTTAAGCTTTAGTGACTGTGTACAACCATAGATTTTACATTGAGTGTCCTCATTGATAAGTTCTATAGTTGATTTTGCATGAATTTCTAATTATCATAACATATGATTCATGGATATGATTTAGGCCGTCTTTCTTTCTTTACATTTTAAGCCATTGGCCAAAAAGCTATCCCGATGTATATTGTTTTATCATTTGCAAACCCTTTGAGCCAAACACTTCATAATTTGTTGGAACACTAACCTAGGATAAGAATTTCCTACCTTACCTTAGGTTGAGAGCAAAGGTGTTTTGTTAAGGATTTCTATCATTTGGTGGCTAATGTGATGTAAATACTATTTTTAAATGTGGGTATTAAGGGAAATTAAATATTTAACAGAAAAAAGAAAAAAATAGAAAAGAAAAGAGAAAAGAAAAAGAAAATGGAAAACAAGTTCTTTATGGATAAATAAATGTTTGAATCATGTACATTTTATCCTAAACTATACGGAGTTGTTGTAAATATCTGAATAGAAAATAGTGATACTTTGGTTGAAAAGAAAAGGGATAGGAAGTGATCATTCATTTGAGTTGCTAGCTGATTTTTATGTCTGCTCTCCTATTCTCAAGGTATGTTTGAATATCCAGAAAAACCAAGATTTCCTTCAAAGTCAGGTCCAACCCTAAAAGTCCTAAAGATCCACGATAATTATGCAATTTATCTTTGATTTTATGGGAAATGATTAGAAAAATTGATTTATGACATATCAATGATTGGAATTGAGATGAAACACTTGTTTGTGTGAGAATTATACACTTTGAGAGGTTTTCCTCTGTTTGAGTGAATCAAGTGTTTTCTCTAATGTTCTTTAGAAAAAAATGCGAATTGATCTTAATCTCATTTGGTTCTGCAAAATTCATCTTTGTGCTTTCATTTCTCATTGTTGTGTTTTGAAAAATGTTGTTCTGATCAATTTGGAGATTAATTCTTTACAAAGCATGTTCATAGTTTTTTGAAGCATATTTATTTTATTTTTATTTGTAGTTTTCTATAGTTTTCTTGAGGACAAGCAAGATTCTAGGTTGGAGGGAGTTGATAATTGTCATATTTCAATTATTTTTGGTATTAAAATGTTAGCACTTATCTTTCTATTGTAATAGTTTTCTTATAAACTTCCCTTAAATCTATTTGTTTTATATATATTGTACATTCACTAATGTTTTTGTTTAAATATGGAAGATTCATCCATGATTCTGTAGGTTTTGATGGTTGTTTATTGGATCCAGAAACCAAGTTAAAAGGAAGGGCAAAATGACCATTTTTCCAAGATTTCAGACATCCATTCGCCCAGGCTAGCAACCAGCGCGCTTGGGCTAATCAAATTTCTTCAGGCATAAGTAATCAACTCGCTTGGGCGAGTGAGTGCCTTCAGAGCTAAGAACCAAATTTGCCAGGGCAAGTTTAGCTCACCTGGGCGAATTTGTCTGCACCTCTTGGCTCTTTTCTATAAGTAGCCATGCAAATGAAGAAGAAATATATATCAGAAAGCAGATAAAAAAAAACGTGAGAAACACCAGAAGGAAGTGGAAAGTGGAGCCCGAGCGCTGTAGAGTTGTGATCGTGGATCGCATTCTTCGTCATTTATCTTGTTGATCTTGTGCTCTATGCAATGATCGGTTAGTTTCTCCAAAGGATTGGATGTAATCTTTGTACCCTTATGTATCTCTTTTGATATTATATATGTATGAATCTTTTCTACTCATTATTGGTGATTTCATTCTGTTCGTAATGCTTGATTTTATTTTATCACTGGTTTCATGAAATTGGATTTTAAGTTTGACTGGAAAGTACTCTTAGAATTTTAACTAAATGAATTTACTCTTTACATCACATTGCTAGGAATAAAGCATAACATTTTGATTGCAAATAGCATGACATTATGATTGTAATGCTAGGGTATTTACTTCATATGTGAGGGATTGATATTCTGTAAATGTTCTTAGGATTCTCGAGTACAAGAGGTCGATTCGGGGCAATTTAATATGTGCATCAGTAATGTTAGAAAATTATTCATATATTTTAATCTTATTAGGATACTAAGGGTATGATCGATGAAATCCAATCCTACTTTTTTCTTGAATTAATTAAATTCGTTATTATTGTTTTTGTAATTTTACGTATTTCTGATACACTAAATTCTATTATTTTCGTTATTTTCACTATTCCATTACTTTAGTTATCTTTAGTTAGTTAGACAAACCCATGATATTTCGATTGAATTTGAACATAACTATTAAACTGATAACCTTTATCCGAAGGAATTGAGTAACTCAATTTCCTGTGAAGACGATCTCTTTTTATAAATTTATAACCTGCGACGACATTGGTATGCTTGTCAATAGTCTAATAGTTGTTGCAAATGAAGTTTTTGTTTCTATGGTTGTTGATAACCAAATGCTAGAGAATAAACTTACAGAATTGACATCCCTTGTGAGACAACTAGCCATTGGTCAACAATAGAATGTGATGGAAGCCAATCAACCAAAGTTATGTGGTATTTGTTGTGCACTTCATCATCCAACAGATACATGTCCCACTTTCCAAGAAATAGAACATGCTATTGATGTTTATGCCATGCAATCTAGACAGTCATTCAGACCTCAACAACAATAATATAATCCTTATTCCAACACCTATAATCCTAGTTGGAGAGATCATCTATCCTGAGGTATGGTCTTGGTCCTCAACAACAGTAGGCACAACAACAACAACCATTTAGACAACAACAATACCAACCCTCCACCAGCAAATACCAAGCTCCCTAATTCAGACAACAACAATAGTTCCAGAAGTCTACACCTATGTTAGACTATTGGCAAGCATACCAATGTCGTCGCAGGTTACAAATATATAAAAAGATATCGTCTTTACAGGGACTTGAGTTACTCAATTCCTTCGGATAAAGGTTATCAGTTTAATAGTTATGTACAAATTCAATCAAAATATCACGAGTTTGTCTAACTAACAAAAATTAACTAAAGTAATAGAATAACAGAAATAATGGAATTTAGTGCATCAGAAATACGTAAAATTACTGAAAAAATTAAAACAAATTTAATTAATTCAAGAAAAACGTAGGATTAGATTTCATTGTTCATACCCTTAGTACCCTTAATATGATTAAACATATTAATCATTTTCTAACATCACTGATGCACACATTAAATTACCCTAAATTGATCCCTCACACTCGAGAATCGTAAGAATATTTACCGAATATTGATCCCTCGCATATGAAATAAATATCCTAGCATTACAATCATAATCTCATGCTATTTGAAATCAAAATATTATGCTCTATTACTAGCAATGTAATGTAAAGAGTAAATTCATTTAGTTCAAATTCTAAGAGTACTTTCCAGTTAAACTTAGAATTCATTTTCATGAAACTAGTGATCAAATAGAATTCATTTCTTTTTTTGGATCACAATCCATATCAGCAACAAGTGAAGCATTGCAATCCTTAAGAACAATATTAGGACTTGCTTTTATAAAAAATAATAAGGACTTGGAATGATCTAAGATGACGTATGAAGTTGGCAGCAACCTGTTTGACAAATTTTAACAATTAATTCCTTACTATATCACATGTTTTAAAATAAAATTTGTGATTAACTAATTCAGATACAAATTGTAACTTGTAAGTACAATAGTTCAAAGTTAATTTCACATAATTATAAAATGGACAACCCTACATTATCTTGCTGAAGATTAGAGTCAGAAAAACATGTAGACATGTAGTACTGGCAATTGAAAAAAAAAGGCAACTTCTCTAAGCCATGTTGTCAAAAACAACATTAGACAAAGAATTAGTTTGAAAATTGCACAATAGTGATAAAAAGTTGGTTCAACATTATACTAGGCACAATCAATCATATAATGCCCTCTCTCTCCAGCCCTTCCACAAGTCATCTACAAACAGAGAAATTGCATGGACAACACAAATCTAGTACAAAAATTCTAAACAAATGACACCAAACATTTGAAATCATGATGAAATAACAAATGACTAAATAAAATGCTTAATACATTCAAAAACTTACCTCCTCCATTTCAGGTTCATAACAATACTCCATGACCTTCTTTGTCATAGGCTTCTTGTTTCTTCCTGAACTTGAAGATTTTGATGCCTTGCCATCCTCCACCTTTTCAATAGAAAATAAACTATCAATACAAGATCCACTAGAACTAATCAAAACTGCATACAGAACAATAAGAATACTTGGTCAAAATAAAAAAGTAAAATGCATACTCATGAACTTTTCCAACCTCAGTCATAAAATAATCATCCATGGAATGAATTCGAGGAGCATCACCACCATTTTCAACCTCAAGATCATGCAATATCTTTGCTAGGTAACTCTTACCACTACCTGTAAAAGACTCAAACAAGCAACAAAAATCTCAACAAAAAGGAAATAATTAAACTGCATGCAAAATTACCAACAAATTGCCCTTGCTGATGCAAACAAAAGAACTATAGAAGTCCTCTCTAGCCTATGCGCTAGTAAAAAAACATAAAACAGAGTAAACTAACACAACAAAAAACACTTAATCAGTATTCAACATAACAGACTTTCAATAATTTTGCACTAACAAAAGCACAGAACAAGAAATTAACAAAACTCGAACGAAAAGCACACCTGGGAGGCCTCAAAAGATGATGACAAAATGATCAGGTCATGAAGCTCGATGAGGATGGCGAAACACACCTTTTGATCTTCTGTCAGTTTCATAACATTTTTATCAACTTTCATTTGCTCTAAAGTAGCCATCTGAAGACAAATATTTTTTTATGCATTCTACAAAACTAATAAATGCCAACAGTGTTAAACAAGACCTCAACAAGCTTCGTAAGCAGATTATTATTTTAAATGATTTTAAAGACATAGAAAAAATAGATTATGTAAAAAAAAAAAAATTGATTTACAGTCCTTAAGCAAAATCCTTAATGAAAGTAAACAAAATCATGGCAAAACCTCTTATTTCCTTTCACTTTCGTTTTGTGAGATTACAGTTGTGACGATAACCTGGAGCTTCTCGCGAGACTTTCTCTCCATCGCGATTCTCTTTGGGCCTTTTTTCTCCTGCTTCATCGTGTGTTGGGTGGTTGTGCCGCCACTGCAGTCGGTGGTAGCGTCAGGCTCCAGGTCATCGTCGACAACGATAGTGAGGGTGATAGGGATTAGGTCTTGCATGGTAGAATCGTGATCTTGGTTAGGGTTGGGGGAATTATGATTAGGGAGGCTTAGGGTTTCAAAGAATTGGGGATCAATCTGTGGTGGCAGAAGTTCTTGTTGTGGGTAATGTTCGGTGGTGTAATTAGGGTTTACGGTTTCGTCGGGGATTTGAGTCTCAGGGATTATGTTAGTCATGGTGAGAGGGAAGACTTTTTCAAAAATATGAGAGACTGAGGTGACAGAGAACGAAGGCATGGATTTGGTATTTGGAAAAGAGAAACTCTTTGAACCTCCTTTGGAAGTTGGCAGCAACCATGGCCTTTACAAGGAAGAAGATGGACCGAGAGGGTTCATGAATGAAAATGAAGGTCAGAGTGAGAGGGAGAATAAAAAGAGTAGAGGGCACTTTCAACGAAGACGATTTTTACAAAACTACCTTATAATAATAACCTTATAAGATGGTTTTCACGAAACTGTCTTAGTCGAAAAATCTCTTATTTACAAAATTAACACTGCCTTACATACTAAGACGGTTTTCAACAACCATCATCGAAGGTGCGTCATAAAAAAAATGCTTTTCTAGTAGTAAATACAAATTGCACCACGTAACTTGTATATAGCTTCTTTCTAGAGTTTTCTGGGTAAATACTCCTATTATAAAAAGTGTGTTGTTTCTTTAAAGTAAGATGTAACTATAATTTTATTTATTGTGAAAATTAAAATCCAAGAAGAAAAGGCAGATAAATCCTCAGTTTACTAATTGCTTTTGGTGAAATTGCTATGTAGTGAGCTTTACAACTATGCTAGAAGATGATACTGTATTTGAGAAAAGAGGAATTGGTGAAACACAACCCTTGGAATTCATAATTGATGAGGGTGAGCTTATTCTTATCCTTCTTTAATTATGCTCTTTTGTATGTTTTTATTTCAAATATATGAAAATATCTTATCATAACTTGGAATGTATTAGGTTATGCTTTGGATTAATTTCTCTATTTCCTCATCATTTGTTAGTTTCAGTAACCATATTTCCTAATCTAATCATGATTTTTTTCCCTATTTAGTTACTATTATGATTAGTATAAATAACGGTTAGTGCTTTATTTTATGAACATATACTCATCAAGACATTGTAATAAATCTCAATTGATATTGATTCAGTGTTTCATTTTATTTTATCTCTCTTCCTCCATATACCCAAAACTTCATAATTCCATCATACACATTTTCCCCCTTGTTTGGTAATGAGCTGAGGATTATTGAGTATTTGTGACATCTAGGAAATAATGATAATAGTGTTTTTACTTTGTTGCCTATAGAACAAGTGATTACTAGTCTAGACCGAGCCATGGCAACAATGAAGAAGGGGGAGAGAGTGATAGTTAGCATAAATCATGATGATGCATTTGGAAATGTTAAAGTGAGAGAGCGATAGTTAGCATACAATGAAGAAGGATCCAAGTTGTTGTTGGATCATCAAATCATTGGTTCACCATAAGTTATTTTGAAGTTCACTAGTTACTTCATGTTGCATTTATTATATTAATATTATAGTGTCTTAGTTTTGTTCTTCATGGTCACGGTATTATGTTTTTTTTAAAAATGGATCAAGAAAATGGTTCTTGTGGAACAATATATATATATATATAATGTAGAAACTACATCGATTATGGCACCAACCGATATAGAAATTACCTTTACAACATTGGTTTTAGTAAAAACATTTTTTACATTGGTTCTAGTAAAAACCGATGTTGAAGCTTCTCACTATTAACATTGTTCGATTCAACATCGATTCTAAAACTATTGTTTAGAATTGATGTTAAATTCTTTTTTATCAATGAAAATGTAAAAAAATTCCAACTAATTATGTGGAAGCAAAGCTTTTCAAGTTTATTTTGATGATGCCAAAGACTCAAGTCAAGAATCAAGAGTCAAACAAGTTTCAAGAATCAAAGAGTCGTTCAATCAAGAATCAAGATTTAAGTGAAGATTCAAGAGAAGACTCAAGATATGCAAGAACTTCAAGAAAAACATCAAGATAAGTATAAAAAGATTTTTTCAAAAGAAAAGATTGAATAGCACAATTTGTCCAAAAGAATTTTTCAAAGAAAAATCTTTTACAAGAGTTTTTACTCTCTAGTAATCAATTACCAGAAGGCAGTAATCGATTACCAAAAGCCCAAACAGTTTTATAACTGTTTTACAAAGTAGTAATTGATTACCATGGGCATGTAATCAATTACCAATGTTTTTGAACATTGAGATTTCAAATTTCAAGAGTCACAACTTGTGATAAAACATTTTCAAACTTGTGTAATCGATTACACAATATATGTAATCGATTACCACTGTTTCTAAACGTTGGTTTTCAAATTTAAACATGAAGAGTCACATCTGTTGATGTGTAATCGATTACACTACAATGGTAATCGATTACCAGTGACTTATTTTGAAAATTAAATTACCAAAAGTCACAATTCTTAAAGTGACTAGTTTCTGAAGATTTTTTAAAGAGTCACAACTTTTAAAGTGACTAGTTTTAAAGAAATTGCCAAGAGTCACAAACTTTAACTTGAGTCATCAAATGACTATAAATATGTGACCATGACACGAATTTAAAAAAAAAAAGAGAATTTTCATATTCTTTTCATTCAAAGAGATATTCCTTTCATTCAAAGAGAAACTTTCTAATTCATTTCTCATCATCTTTCTAAGAGTTTTTGTTCAATACTTTCTTTGTCAAGAAAAGCTCATTGGCCAAAAACTTGTTCTATTCTTCTTCTTCTTTCCTTCTCCCTCTTGCCAAAAGAATTCAAAGAACTAACCGTCTGAGAATTCTTTTGATTCTTTCCTCCTCCCTCTATACAAAAAGATTTCAAAGGACTAACCGCCTGAGATATCTTTTGCTTTACCCTACAAAGATTTCAAAGGACTAACCGCCTGAGATATCTTTGTCTTAACTCATTGGAGCGTACATCCTTGGTGGTACAAGTAGAGTGGACATCTACTTGGGTTGTAATACTGAGAACAAGAGAGGGTACATCTCTTGTGGATTAGTTCAAGTGAAGCGTACATCCACTTGGTGTTACACTGAGCACAAAGGAGGGGACATCCTTTGGGGCTCATTGCTTGTAAAGGATTTTAAAAGGTTAAAGAAAATCTCAAGAATCGGTGGTTGCTTGGGGACTGGATGTAGGCACGGGTTGTTGCCGAACCAGTATAAAAACTTGTGTTTGTTTTCTTCTTCCCTACACTCTTTTCTTTTCCGCTATGTACTTTTTATTTCCACTTTACTTTGTCTAAGTTATTATTTTCGTTCTTTACTTTCTCATAACTTAGTAGTAAAGCCTAATTGAATCTAGTAATATTAAGAAGGATAAATTTTAATTAGTCAAGACACATTAATAATTAATTCAACCCCCCCTTCTTAATTATTCTGAGGCCACTTGATCCAACAAATTCTACCAGGTGTCGTTGTATATTTAATATGTTATTGTGCATGTCTTACAGAACATGCCCATCGGTGTTGCCCACAATTGTATCAGTTGTGGCTTGACTAAGTCAATTGATGTCAGCATTGGTATTCATTCTCTTACAACAACATTTGTATCTTTTTAAGATTTTATAATTATTCTTTATAATTGAACTTTCATGTCATGTACTTGGAGACCAAAGTGAAATGCTGCTGAAATTTTGTCAAATTTAACTTAAACTACTTAACTTGTACGTATGAATCAAGTAAAAAATTGTCTTCCCGAATGGGATAGGGCCACACTTTTTTATGAAAAAGATAGGTTTTCATGCATATTGGATAATGTACCACATATGACAGTACACCAAACATGGATCGAAGTTGGATGAAAGCAACACGCATCAGTACCAAGTATGAGAACGGGGTTGAAAAATACTTGTTATTTGTGCAACAAAATGCAGGAGAAATGGGTGGAAAGTATCTGTGTCCATGTGTTAAATGTCTGAACATGAGACTACAGTCATTGAATGACATTAGAGCACATCTTATATGTGACAGTATCAGTCCTACTTATACAAAATGGATATGGCATGGTGAGTTACCACAGACAACAACAGTCCCTCCGACTGAGGCAGTTCATGTCCAAGTGCGAGACCGTACAGAAGACATACTACGCGATCTTGGGCAAGAGGGTTTTAGACAAGCACATGCACCTTATTATGAAAAATTAGAAATTGATTCTAAGAAGCCATTGTATATGGGATGCACAACCTTCACACGATTATCGAGGGTGTTAGCTTTGGTGAACTTGAAGGCAAGATTTGGTTGTAGTGACATAAGCTTCACTAAATTGCTTTTGTTATTGAAGAATATGCTTCCTGACGATAACACGTTACCCAAGAATTATTACGAGGCGAAGAAGATATTATGTCTTGTGGGTATGGAATACCAAAAAATACATGCATGCCCTAATGATTGTATTTTGTATAGAAATCAGTTTGTCGAAATTCGCAACTACCCTACATGTGGGCTCTCAAGCTACAAGGTCAAGTATGACGAATGCAGTGATGATGCTGCCACTAACAACCATTGTCCAAAAAAAGTGTGTTGGTATCTTCCAATAATACCAAGGTTTAAGTGATTGTTTGCTAATGCAGATGACACAAAAAAACCTAACATGGCATGCAGATGGTAAGAAAAATGATGGATTTCTCCGTCATCCTGCTGATTCTCCTCAATGGAAGACAATTGATCAGTTGTATCTGGATTTTGGATAGGATCCTATAAACCTAAGGCTTGGTCTTGCTTCCAACGGAATGAATCCTTTTGGTAACTTGAGCTTTAGCCATAGTTCATTGCCTATTTTGCTAATGATTTACAACCTTCCTCCTTGGTTGTGCATCAAGCAAAAATACATTCTGTTGTGTATGATGATAGCCAATCCAAGACAGCCAGGAAATGACATTGATGTGTATCTTGCTCCCTTGATTGAAGACCTGACCAAATTATGGGTAGAAGGGGTTGATGTGTACGATGCGAATCTTCATCACAGCTTCAGGTTGCGTGCAATGATATTTTGCACCATTAACGACTTTCCAACTTATGGGAATTTGAGTGGATATAGTGTCAAAGGACACCACACATGTCCTATATGTGAGAAAGACACAAGTTACATCCAACTAAAGCATGGAAAGAAGACTGTGTATACAAGGCATCGAAGATTTCTAAAACCTTATCACCCGTATCGGCGAATGAAGAAGGCATTTAATGGGACATTAAAGATTGACAATGCACCGAAACTGCTGTCTGGACATGAAGTTTTTGATCAAGTGAAGGATATCATAACTATTTTTGTGAAGACACAAAAAAAGGATGGGACCGAGAAGAACATTTGGAAAAAAAGATCAATATTCTTTTATCTTCCTCACTGGTGCGATCTACATGTGCGACATTCTGTAGATGTAATGCATGTCGAGAAAAATGTGTGTGATAATTTAATTGGCACCCTTCTGAACATTAAAGGCAAGACAAAAGATGGTTTGAAATGCCATCAAGATTTGGTAGACATGGGTATACGACAACAATTGCATCCAGTATCACAAGGTCATTGAACGTATTTGCCCCCATCAAGTCACACCATGTCGACGAAAGAGAAAAAAAGTTTTTTTCATTTTCTAAAAAATGTTAAAGTCCCACAAGGATACTCTTCAAATATCAAGAGCCTTGTATCCGTTAAAGATCTGAGGTTGGTTGGGTTGAAGTCTCATGATTGTCAGTTTTAATGCAACAATTGTTGCCTGTAGCCATTCGCGGTATTTTGCCTGACAAAGTTAGGGTTGCCATAACTCGATTGTGTTTTTTCTTCAATGCGATTTGTAGCAAAGTCATTGACCCTCAACAATTGGATGATTTGGAAAATGAGGCTTCCATTATCATCTATCAGTCGGAGATGTATTTTTCACTATCATTTTTTGACATTATGATTCACTTAGTTGTGCATCTTGTACGAGAGATACGGTTGTGTGGGCCCGTCTTTCTACGGTGGATGTATCCGATTGAGTGGTACATGAAGGTCTTGAAAATTTATACGAAGAATCAATATCGACCCGAAGCAAGCATTGTCGAAAGGTACGTTGCAGAAGAAGCCATTAAGTTTTGTTCTAACTATATAGAAACTGGTACACATGTCGGCCTTCCTCAAAGTCGTCATGAGTGCACACCGCAAGGTAGGGGAACACGGGGATTTAATGTTGTAACCATAGATTGACAACAGGTATCACAAGCCCATCTATATGTACTAAACAACACATCAGAGGTAATCCCGTACATAGATGCTCACAAACAAAATGTGGCAGCTACTCACCCAAAGATGAACATGATGAGGGTGTTGCAAGAGCACAACAGGACTTTCATTAACTGGTTTAGAAAAACTATCTTCACCGATGACAGTGCTTCTAAAACATTAAGACTGTTAGCTGTTGGGCCAAATCTCAATGTCCTCACTTGGCAGCTACTCACCCAAAGATGAACATGATGAGGGTGCTGCAAGAGCACAACGGGACTTTCATTAACTGGTTTAGAAAACTATCTTTGCTAATGACAGTGCTTCTAAAACATTAAGACTGTTAGCTGTTGGGCCAAATCTCAATGTCCTCACTTGGAAAGGATATGATATCAACAACTATTCTTTCTACATAGAGTCACAAGATGATAAAAGTACCGTGCAGAACAGTGGGGTGACCGTTGATGCTCATTCAAATCACTTTAGCAGTGCATCAGATAACAATCCAATGTGAGCGTCCATGCCTTATTTTGGAGTGATTCAAGAAATGTGGGAGCTTGACTATGGTGAATTTAGAGTCCCTGTCTTCAAGTGCAAGTGGGTTAATGGAAATATGGGTGTCTGTCAAGACAAAATGGGGTTTACTTTGGTTAACCTTCAAAAGGTTGGTTACATGGATGAGCCTTTCATCATGGCAACACAAGCTAGACAGGTGTTTTATGTCCAAGATCCAAGTGACCCAAGATGGTCAGTTTTTCTACAGGGGGAAACAAGTGGTATCCCTTACCATATGTATGCTTCAACACTTGATGTTAACGATATGCCCACCTTCTCCCCACACATGCCTTCCATAAATGCTAAAAGTGAGGAGGATGATATACATGCAAGTCATAATGATCATGATGAAGGTTTATGGGAGAATATGGCTATTTAACTGCGGTATATACCCAAATAATGTTTAACTCAAAATATTAACTATTTTACATTTTACAATTCTGCTTATTTACAATTTGATACTTACATGTTGTTGCAATTACTTTGTGTTTCCTAATTCTTATTTTAATTTTGGACAAGACCCATGGCAACACCCCCATCAAGTTCCCCTCCACCTTCAGATGCTCCTTCGGGAACTACGTCAAGGAAGACTAGACAAAGTACCCTGCTTAAAAGATTGACTGGCAGAAGCTTGGACTAGCCACGACCTATTGTCAATGTGAACCCTACAGCTGGTAGAGGATCAGGCCCCCATAAAGAAAAGTTCCATAGTTACCTGGCGGTAGTAGCGCGGGAAAAAATCCCAATTGTACATTCCAGTTGGAAAGTTGTCCCGGAATCTCTAAAGAACCTAATATGGGATGACATTATGGTAAGTGCAGTTAACTAACCCTTTCAGTTTCTTTTTGTTTGATTAAGTTGCATATGTTGTCAACGCAGCAGAGGTTTGAATACTATTTTTTTTTGTAGGGTAAATTTGACATCCCTGAAGGATCAACTTCCAAGAAGAAGGTGATGTCAATGGTTGCCATATGATGGAGGCAATTTAAGTCTTCCCTCACCACTAAATATGTATATGTTGACAATGAGGGTAAAGATAAACTTCATCCTTCTGTTAAGTATGGGCTGGATCCAGAAACTTGGGAACAATTTGCGAAGAGTCGGCAAACTTCTAATTTGAAGGTTTGATGTAACTCGTTTATAATTATTACATCTGATTTATGTTAACTTTGTTAAAGTAATTATTTAGTGGATACTGTTTATACTTGATGACAGGGAATACAGAAAAAAGCACAAGAAATTCAAAAATTCAATGACTGCCCCCACTTACTGTCTCGTGGGGGTTACGATCTTCTAGAAAAAAAAACTGATAGACTAGAAAATGAAGACAAAATTGCAGCAAGCTAAGTTTACGGAAAATTCAGCAATGATTGATGACCCTCCATCCCCGATTGCAAGACATGTCAAGTGGAAAATGGCCCGTACAAAGCGATATGGGCAGACAACATCTACAGCGGCACAACAAATCTCTGACAAAATTGTGAGTTCATGTTATGAGTTCATTTGAATTAATAGTAATGTAATGGAAACCATTTACTGATTTCATAGTATAACATATCTTTTGTGGTTGTCACAGGATGATTTACAGGAACAAACCACGCAGGGAAGCTTTATTCCTGATGGTCGTGAGGACATATTGAATACTGCGCTTGGCTGACCGGAGCATCCTGGTCATGTTCATGTAGCTGGCCATGGTGCGACCATCAGTCAGTACTTTGGATAGACATTGTGTGCCTCCAACACTTCTTCAGCCATAATAACCCTAGATCAATTGGCAGAAATCATAGGAAATATTAAGGAAGAGTGGAAGAGAGAGGTGGAAGAGGAAAATAGATGCAGTTTGGAGATAATGAAAAAGGAGTTGAAGGAGGCTGTCGCAAACTACCCTTCGGCGAGAGGGCGATGCGGGGCTCACGGGTGCGTCTTCCAAAGGAGGAAGGCGCGCGGAGTCGCCACCAACGTTTATTTGAGGAAAACGTCGAAAAAACCGGAAAGGTGTGGTCTACGAACTTTAATCGTGAAAGGTTCAGGAGTTGTTTTTACGCACGGGGAAGATATTAGCACCGCACGCGTCCATCACAAGGGACAACAGCCTTTAATCAAGTGTGTAAATATGACTTCAAAATGTTTTATTTTCCCTTTTTATGTCTTTTTGTGTTTTTATGCTTTTTATGTTTTTAATTTTGGTGTGATCGACAAGGGTGTTTCCCTCGCTCCTACGTATCCTCATTTGCGATAAGGAAATCAGACCTACGTAGTTCTTCCAGAACTAAACGTTGGTTAAGTTGTTTTTATCTTTTTCCGCAAGATCAATTTTAACTGAACAAAGGTCATTTAAGGCGTTGGACCATTAAACGATCTTTTGATTTTGAAAGGGGAGAAACGTTAAGGCGTTGGACCATTAACAATCTCTTGTTTTTGAAAAGAGAGAAACGTTAAGGCGTTGAACCATTAACGATCTCTTGTTTTTGAAAGGAGTGAAACGTTAAGGCATTGGACCATTAACGATCTCTTGGGGTGGTCGACAAAAGCGGAGCTTTTGCTCCTACGCATCCTCAATTGCGATGAGTAAATCAGACCTACGTAGTTCTTGCAAAAGCGGTAAAGTTACATGTTGATTTTATGATTTTTAAAGGTTCATGTTAACCGATAAAAGCAAAGAGGAACGTTTAAGGCGTTGAACCTTAAAATGGTTTTTAGTGATTTTTGCGAACAAAGCTTAATTTGTGAGTTGATTTTAGCTTTAGTTTCACTTTGATTATTAATCTATTCATTCAAGGAAACTTCCAAAGAAAAACGTCCGATTAATTTTTTTGATTATTTTATTCAAAGATATTTTGATTATTTTATTATTATTTTTCAAGATACTTTGATTATTTTATTATTATTTTATCTTTTTTGGTTTAACCATGGTTATAGTGTGAACGATCGGTTAGATTTTGCTTTAACAGTGATTAAATGAGATTACAACGCAAATGATCGGTTGAAATTCATTTTATCATTTATTAGACGAGATAACGGCTTACATGATTGGTTAAAACTCGTTAAAAACGGAAGAAAAGAAAATCGAAAGTGAACGAAATGAAGATGAAAGCTAACAAAACAAGAAATGAATTGAAAGTCTCATATTCGAAAACTTACCGGTTGAAGAACGAAAAACGGATGAAGAACGGCAAAAAACCTTCACAGATTTGCTCACGGAAACGTCTCGAAAGCGTTACGGAAGCACCTCGGCTTGGATTTTCTTAACGGAAACAATTTTTCTCACCTAAAATAGCTGAAATGCATAGCCAAGGGGGTTCGAGACCCCTTGGAACAGCCTTCCTTTGCCTATTTATAGGAAAAAGGGGGAGGAGGTTGCTGCCCAACTCGTCCAGGCGAGCTGGGTTACTTCCTCCTTAAGTAACACAGCTTCCAAAATGTCTGGAAAGTCGAAAATTTGAAAATTTCTATTTGCACCCCCATCTTGATAAGTACACCCCCCTTTTTCGTAATTTACATAACAGTTATGGAAGCATATAGGACATGATTTTCTTCTTTTTCCTCTTCCCTTTCACCAATATCAAGTGAAATACGCTTACCCAAGGTTTTCAGAAATTTTACGGAAGCATTACGAAAGTCCTGGAAGCCCCGGAAGCCATTTTTAACAAAACGGGGGAGGTGGTTGCCTCCCAACTCGCCCAGGCGAGCTAGGTTGCTTCCACCTTAAGCAAGGAAATGCCTAAGATCCTCTAGAAGGACCCAGATTTGATCATTGCTATTTGCATCCCCCCATTTTACGAAATACACCCCTTTTGTGTTTTTATATCGATTTCTTTCTGAAACATTACGGAACTTCATGGATTATGCAACGATACTCTTTTTGCCCTCCGGAATGTTGCGGGACTTTACAGATTACGCAACAATGCTCTTTTTGACTTTCGGAATGTTGCGGAACTTTACGGATTGCGCAACAATGCTTGTTTTGACTTCCGGAATGTTGCGAGACTTTACAGATTACACAACGATGGGTGTTAAACATTTTGAGGTGGTCAAGCGAAGGTCGCATGCCAAAAAATAATGGTCCCCAGACGAAATTAGGGTATGGCAGAGGCGATTAAAATAGAGTTATCCCAAATAGCCTCGCCACACTCACCCCCGATAGACGTGCCGGACCCTCAGGTATTAGGTGCACATGTTAGCACCAAAGGAAGCTGTGTTGAAGCTGCTGCAAATGCTCTTCCTGAAGAGCCTCCTGCTATTGATGTGACAACTATGGGCTTGTACATAGTTGGTAAGGACTGTACACGGCTAGTGGCCTTGGGTAAGGAGTTTTATAATGCCGCCACAATACACAATGTCCCTTACACAGATGATGTCGTAAGGGTCAGTGTTGTAACAGTTTACGACACTGATGCTCGAGTCCCATTTTGAACGTCAGAGATTCAATATGTGAAGGAGGCGGTTAACACATTCATTGGATGGTCGACGCATCTTGTCAAATTATATCTGATGTAAGTAAATTGATTTTCCCTATGCTTGTTTTCATTAAAATTCATATTGTTAATACCTATAGCCTAATAACTGTAGTTGTCATATGTCATTAACCATATAGGATTCACACAATAATGTGTCGAAATCGGTTGGACGTGTTGAGAGGTGCAATATAGGTGATGGAGAGGATCCATTGGGAGAATTGATGAAGATCTTGTATGCCATTTACCAAAAGCCAGTTCAACTACCATAGGATGGGACGAAATATGGGCTTCCAAATGTGGAAGCATCCTTTTTCATCACACATGCAAATCTAACTAAAATAATATCAAGTGACAAGTGTTTGAACATATTTGTACTACAGCTGTGGATGACGTAAGTAAATTGAATTACAAGGCTTCATTTTTAATACCTCATAATGAATTTTATTTCAATGTAATCGGTTTAACAATAGTTATGTCAAATGTTCACAATAGGTTTATGGATGACTACAGTACAAGCAAATGTAATGGTTCAGTGTATGGTTTCCTTGAGCCTCAGTGTATACACAATTCTAAGGATAAACATCAACAATGTCAACATTATATTGAAACATGGGTGAAGGAGTCGCAAAGACAACTGTACTTAGGGGCTTACTTGAATCAGTAAGTTAAATTGTTGTAGTACATTCTAAAAATATTTGCATTATCAAGTACCTAATTATAATTGTCTGCTTTAGGGCACATTGGCAACTCTTTCTTCTATGTCTAAGGGATAACATTGTTGTTTGGTTTTGTTCCTTGCAGAAGAAGCCTGATGTTAACATAAAAGTTGCAATTAACAGGTTTTCTTAAAATATTTAATTGATTTAGTGTATAATTGTTGTACAATATATGAAAAGGATTTTAATGTTGTATATGTTTTTATTATTTTTGTAACAAGTTCAATGAAGACAATAACCAATACTTTCGAAGGTATGTCTGATCAACCTGCACCTCAGTGGATTGAACCAAAGGTTAGTAATTATTTAATCAATAGGTGTTTGCAATGAAGACATTTCTAACTTTGTATTATTTGAGTGTTAAATATATTTTGTATGTTGAATTTAGAGTCATGTTCAAATCGAAGGCTACGAGTGTGGATATTATGTGATGCATTGGATGTGGTGCATAGTTACTACCGGTTTGAAGGATGAATGAAACAGGGTATATTTACTAACACAAATTTTAATTGTTATTATGGTTAATATTTGTTAATTAATGTTAGCGGTCGTTACTAATAATGTCATGGCTTGTCAATTTTGTAGTGGTTTTCTGATGCAACAGCGTTAGATGTGGAGGCCATCAAAACACTTCGCATTAAATGGGCAGCATATTTTTTAGCTTGTAAAAACATGTGATGTTAAATATTATTTACATGATATAGGACAAATTGTCATTGAGATGATATATGAACAACTTTGGTTAACAATTTACTTTGATTTCAGCAGTAATTTGTATTGAGACTGTCATTTGTAATTGCTACATTTGTGGACTTTAAATTGGCAGATGATTTTTATATTTCAAATGTTTTACGTTTGTAACGATATAGGCAGGAATGTTATCAAAGACAAGTTCGGCAGGTGACAGTGTTTGTTTGGACAACCTACTTGATCGTTTCGTAAGCATAAAATAGCTGAAAGCCAAAAGATTTATTACATTTGTTTATGCTGAAATTTGTTTTTGTTCCAGGCACAACAATGAATTAACCTACTACTGGCAACGTCAACCCTGACCAATGGTGTTATTGCTAACCGAGACTTAGTTTTGATTTCTTAGACTCTGTCTTTAGGTTTTAACAGAAACCTTGTGTTATTTATGATAACATTTGTTGGTCATTTTTTGTTTTATTATCCTCACGGGCATTTCATGGTCTACAAAGGACAACATTCAACAACCCAATTACTTTGAGTCCTTTACGCAAGCCTAAGCTATCCGAGTTGGATCGTTCCAGGGAGACGAAATCTATGCCCTATTCAACAGGCTGCTTCCAATGGTATCATCATTATTGCAGAAATTTATCATCTTTTATCATATTCATTACTGTCGATTGAATTTTTTGATACATGCCTAGAAATAAATATGTTGGCAGTGACTTAGGTTTTGTATCTTCAACCCACAAGCCTAGCCTTGTTGATTGAAGATACTTTTGACCTATCATGGTCTAATCATCCCAAAAGCTTAATCCAATGGGGGAAATTATGTGATAGGTTTTGTATCTAAACATCCCTAGACATGAGAAGCTGTTGGACTTAAGGCGAGGACAATATAAATGCCTATATCACCGTATGCTGAAATTTAACTTTTAATTTGAACAATCTGCAAGAAGGATTAAACTCTAAAACTCATTTCCGTAGAGGCTCTAATACCATGTCTGGAATCAACTACCCCAAAAACTTAAGCTATAGGGTGAAAGCACATGAACGGTTATATCTAAAATGTCAGTGTAATATGTTCTTGAATAATGGCATGCTTCATCTAGGGCTAGGTACTGGGGGTGCTTCTCTTCTTCATATGAAAGGGAACCAACAACATTTCAGAATCATTTGTGAGGAATGATGGGGTTTATTTTCCCAGTGAGAAGTAAGGAGACTTCATGTAGTTGCATTAAGTGTTAGAATTATACTTTTTTCTAGCTTGATAGCTATAGAAAATTAGAAATTGACTTCTGTATTGAGTTTAAAACCACTCATAACTATTGTTTCTTGTTTGTTATCATAAGTATGAGCTCTTTCATTGGAAATGGGAGGGGCGGGAAATAAGAATTAAGGTTCAGAGGGTCTGTGTGAGAGTATGGGAGATTTGCAGATAAAATGAGTGTCAAATAAGGAGCAGTGAACATTATCTGTGGTTAGTTTTCTAATTTTAATGGGTTTTAGGGAAGCTTAAGGAAAGGAACTATTGTTTGATGAGTTGGATTTTTACTGCTGTCTACCATAGAAAATGTTAGTGTTGTAGAGAAAATTAAAGAAATCATAAAATAGCAGAAATCTAGGCTTCATTCCTTGGGTCTATTGTGTATCAAGATTGGGTTTCATTGCATGACGAAGAAGACCATAATTCATAAACCTAATGTTCTCCCTAAATAAATGTTACAACTTACAACCATTTAAATAGACCTTCAAACTTCCATTTCTCTCTACTACTTGTATACCGATTAGGGAAATTTGGACAATAGAACAAAACCCATTTCAATAGACCATCAAACTTATATTTCTCTCTACTATTGTTGTTGCTGGATGTTAAAGCTTTCTGGTACTGAAAGTTTTGTTTTGCAAGTGAGAAATTCTGTTGTTAGGACACTGTTCCAAACTTTAGGAATGCATGGACAAAAGCTTTCAAAGAGCATGTGGGAAGATTGCCTTTGTAATTACGTATTTCCTACATTGGATCGTGCTTCTCATATGGTATGGATGAAACTACTAGAAGTTGAAATGAGATATTATTTTCATCATAAGCTGATGTAGTTTGAATTTGATTTTTGATAAGTAGGTTGCTACATCATCAAAAGATGAATGGCAAGGGAAAGAACTTGGAACTCGAGGAGGAAAAGCAGTTCACATGCTCATATTGACATTGAGCCTGTATTATGTATTTTGTTTATTTGTAGCCTCAGTGATGTGATATATTTGTTTGAGAAAATGGGGAGAATGAAAGGTGGAGAAAAAAATAAGCTTTAGCAACTACATGAAGTTCCTAATCTAGAAAAAATATGGTGGAAAAAATATTAACTAAAAATAGTCTCGAACAGTGTGCATAATGTTGATCCCTGAAGTTCCTAATCTTGTATTTTCTAATTATACCACACTTCTTGTTTTCCATAATGAAATTGAAAAGAAATAAATTATACTGATGATGATATAATAATATGACTAAATTATGGCACTTGTACCCCATGGCCCATAGTTTGGGTGCACGGAAGACTATTTAGTAGTTGTAGTAGAATTTTCATTAGGTCACTGGTGGGGCACGATTTTTGTTATTCCTATGTCAAGATCTAGATACCATGTTAAAATAGGAGAAAACAGAGAAATTGAGTAAAAACCGTCTATCAGAGTACACGGTGGATCGTGTTTATCTAGGTTAATAGAGGATACTCTGTTTCCTCCAAATTAAAGATAATGTTCCTATAAACCGCTATTATTATAATATTAATTCTGGTTTTCAGCAATAAGCTTTCAGCTTCTTTGGAATAAAGTCAATAAACCGAACCTGACAAATTAAAGATTTAAACTCTGCCCAAAACAAAGAATCATGACTTGCAATTAACAAATCTACTTGTTGGAGCTTCAAGAACAATTAGCAATAAACTAACAAACGTAGCAAAGAACTTGTAGAGATCAAAGAATGTCAACTTAACAGTCCACAAATTGCAATGAAATCAATGGATAATGGTTCATGTGTTAAATCATGAGAATGTGAATATGTAATATGATTTTTTGATCCACAAAACCAGCATAGAAACTGAGGGAGGAGGGTAAATAGTTCTAATAAAATGTTGAGGTATAGGGAGACTGAAAAGTTAGGGTAGGATTGAAAAACTCAGAAATAGTGTGTATAATACTGACTTCTAGCTTGTGTCTATGCTGATACCATGACTGCATAAACCTTTTACTATAGGTGCACTGTAGTTAACTACTTCAGTAATCTCATAACATTTTCCAAAATCACTTGATATATGTGTGCATTCTAATGAATTTTGCAGTCGTAACATGGCTCAGAAGCAGTGGGATGAAACTCTTGTGCTTGTTTTGGGTGGAATTGCACGTATATTACGGTTGTTCTTTCCTTTTTTCTCGAGCTTAAGTAACTTCTGGTCTGATGGGTTCACTATTAAAAGATCATGTATCTGGTATTTTTATTTGGTGTAATTTATAAGTAGTCCTGATTTAATTTTGTTCTGTGTAGGCTGGGAATCATTGCTTCAATTTGTTGAGAATAGCATTTTAAATGGTAGTAAAGAGGTAGCACTTGCAGCAATACATTGTTTGCAGACAACTGTTAACTCTCATTCGTCTAAGGTAGGGATAATGGTCTGAATTGGAGCTGATCTTCTGTTTGTAGATGAAGAATAGATAGCTGAATTGATTTCTCGGCCATCTTTGACAATAGCCATGTTGGCTTTTAATCAATTAACAAATATAGGAATCAAGAAAGCAGAACTGGTTGAAATATACTCATTTAAGTACTGACAGAAGTTTTGGAATTAGGGAAATATGCCAATGCCTTATCTTAAATCTTGAATTTATGTTTACGAGCTTGTTCTGAGAAAGCCTTCTAGTTACCGTGCCAATGCTGCTGATAAAGTGATGCAGGAGATTTTGCATGGTCTTGGTAATATATTGATTTTCATTTAATTAAGATTTTATTTTTCTGTATAGATTGCTTATGGATTAACAATTGTTCCTTTGTTTGTACCTTATGACCATAGTCAAGTAGCTTTAGATAGTGTTATTTAAATTTCATGAGATTGATTTACTTAATATTTTGATCATCTATCAGGAGAGCTTTACGTGCAGGCTCAAGGATTGTTCAATGATGTTGTATACACACAACTGATAGCAATCATAGATTTGGCTGTGAAGCAAGCCATGTTAACTAATGATAACTTTGAAATGGAATTTGTAAGTCCACTTTCTAATAACTTTATCAATATTTCTTAATTATTTTTTTCTTATTCTCTTGTAAATTGGAACTTCAAACCGTTATTATTATGTTCATTAGTTTTTCCAACAATACCGGGGAATAAGAAGCAAGCAAATATTCTTTACATAACATGAAAAAATATATATTAATCCACAACACATTACAAATATCACATATATGCTTTACAGAGTACATGCTATTTCAACTTTGTGAACCAAACCTATTATGTGCTTGGAAAATAAATTAAATTAACTATGCAATCAAATGTTTTTGTCACTAAATTGTAACTGTTATGGTATTCATACAGATTAAAATTTTATACATAGTTACCAATAAGTTGTGAACTTATCCTATTATGTACTTGTGATTTCTTAGTTGTACATTCAAAAAAAAATTCCTTTAACTTTATTGGCATCCTTAATAATTCTTTATACTAACTTAGCCACAGTTTTTTTTTATTGGCAAATTTTAGTTGTTAGTTTTTTTTTTTTGGTAATAATCAAATTAGTAAAAAAATTAAAAAAAATCCTTATTCATTAGGTGAATATTCCTTCTCAATTTTATCCTTATTATTTTATTTGCAATTTTTTTACCCTTTTATTCAATTTAAAAACCCTTTTATCTTTTTTTTGTTGTCTGGAAAAACCCTTGTATCTAATTTTACATTCTTACACGAACATGACACACACGAGTATCAATTTGTTAATTATCTTCATTACACCATTCCTTAAGATTGAAAATTCTTTGAATTAAATCAACTGAATTGTTTTTGTTTTTTTTTAAATTATATGTCCTAATTTGTTTCCTTGCTTGATTTTATTTTATCGATTCAATTTGTAAAAGCAAAAATATGTCTTATTTTTTAAGATGGTAAGTTATTAAAAACATAAATATTAAACATGTCATTTTATGTCATTTGACATTTATCAGCTAGTTTTACCAAATACTTTTAATAAAATTGACTAGCTTATAAGTTTTTAATTTTTCAACTCCTAACTTATAGTTTATTAGGGGTGAGAATAGGTTTGGCCACCCGATAGGAATCTATGGTCTGACCTATTTAAAACCTGGTCTAGTCTGGCTCATTTAATTAAAAGACTAGACTTTGACTTTTAAAAAAGCATATTTAGTTAAATAGGCTAAGGTTGGACTTGTGAAAAAGTCTATTAAGCTTGATAGATCGGTCTGTTTATTCATTTAAAATATAATAATAAATTAATATACTCAATACACATGTATATTTAATTTAATATTTTGATAAGTTAATAATCTCATCATAAATAAAAAAAATCTTGAAAATGAAAAACTAATTATTATTCAAAACTAATACTTTGAATTTTCTGTTTGATATATTTAAAATTAGACATGATGTCCTTTTTAACATGTCGGCTTATTAATGTTTGGTTTAAAATATAATAAGTGGGGTTATTTAATATTTATAAATCTTAATATAAAATAGGTTAATAGGTGAAGTTAGACTTTTAGAAAGATGAGATCAGATTTAAAAAAAAAATCTTTTGATAAATAATTCGTCAAACTTAGACCTTAATTTTATAAAATAAATTAAGCTTATAAACTTTCAACTAACTTATAAGTGAATTTTACTAAACATAACTGACAAATAAGTCAACAAGGGTACATGCATTCTAGAAATCAAATCTTTACTTTTCCTCCTACATCCTATGGGTGTATAGAGAATGGAGAAATGAAGAAACGATGGATAAGTAAAGAGAGACAGAAGTTGGAGAGGATTCAAATAAACGATGATAAGTAGAGACAGAAGTTGGAGAGGATTCAAATCCTACATCCTGTGGAAGTAAAGAAAACTCTATTCTTAGAGTGATTCTCTTTTTAATTCTGTTAGATGATTGTATCTCATTTAGGATTTAGGCAACTAGCTCCTGTGTATTTTAGGCTACCATCCTTCTCGTTGGGATTACAATTTTTTAATATTATTATATTATTTTTTATTTGCACAACCGTATCCTTCGTATCAAGTATTGAGTATGTGGTTACACAAAATCAACAAATTATGGATGATATGTGGTTAAGTAACAATGTAAAAATCTTGACACTATCACAAATCTAATTGAATTAAAACAATTGGTTTACATATCATTCTATCTATTTTATTCGTTCTCAAACATGTTACCTTCTTTTCTACATGATTCTCTTTGACAATTTGACTCTCCCTCGATTCCTCCCATTCTTCACATTTTTTCTTCTTCACTCTGTCAAATCTCGATTCCTCTCTGTTTTGCGTAGTATGGATCTCTTGTGCCGCTAAACTATAGTTTTGTCATTCGATTATATTAAGTTACTTTTAATTAAAGTGAATAAAAATTCAAAATGAATTCCCCACTTTCATTCTTTTAAATTTTACTCAAATATGTTTTTTATTCTTAATAAATATTTAAATTTTGTATTTGTTCATTAATAAATTTTTATTTTACATTAAATTTCTAATAAAATTATATTTTTTTTTATCTTTGACACTTTTTTTAGTCATTGATAAATTAATAAATATTTTATTTGCTCTCTGTTTTTTTTATATTTGTTATTAGTCGAGATTAAAATAAAATTTACTAATTTGTCAGGGAATAAACATAAAATTTTTTAATTTTTTAATTTATGAAGAACTAAAACAAAATATTAAGAAAAATAAAATAAAATTAGTATTTTATTAAGAAATCAATGAAAACAAAAATGTATGAGTGAACAAACGTAAAAGTCACGTATATATGAAGGATAAAAACATATTAAGCCTTTAAGTTTTGACCAAAAAATATATAATACAAAGCAAGTAAAACCCAACATGAATAAAATCAAGAAAAAATTGCAAACTCTTAAACAAATTGTACTGGTTGGTTTAAAAGCTTTAATAGACGTAGTTGAGAAACAATGATAAATTTAAATGGTGATGTAGTCACATGGTATTGCGAGTACCTTTTGTACTGAATCCAATTATATATATTTTTTACTCAAAATTTTTTGTGCATACACTACGTATGTTTTCATTACTAAATTCTGTTTTTGTCTTCGCCACCTTAAATTTCTTCTAGCTCTGCCCTGGATTTTATCCCTAGAAAGAACTGTAATCCATAAATTGTCAGTCAAATTTTGAATTTTGCAAAATATGTTATAACCATCATCCCTATCTAATCAACAAACCATTAAAAAATTATAGGAGATGAAGATAATAGAATGTATAAGATGTAGCTAGGGTGAGCAAATGAATAAGATGAACATAATAAAGCATAAACAGAAAGCTATCTGAATTCTAATTTACAATTCTGTTTCAGCAAAAAACAGAGATAAAATATACTGTTGCTTCTGAAAAGGGAAAAAAGAAAGAAGTTTTCCAATATCTGTTTTTGAAATGTGAGCACCTTGAAGACCTTCTATATAGCCAAAAAAAATATGAAAAGAAGGATTATGAATGTCACATATACGCTTTACTGTTCAGGGTCTCTATCTGTCTATTCATCTGAATCCGCCAGCAACATGCAGGAAGCTGCAGCCAAAAACAAGAACTGCAGAAGATGGCCAAACATAATGTCATAGATTTCCTAGCAATTTCAATATAAAGGAATTAAACAGCGGAAAAATTATATTTCCTCGCTCCCATTTTTTTTATAAAAAACAAGTTATACTATATTTTTATAAGGAATAAATTATAATATAAAATACATTATAATTTATTTCTTATTAAAAAGATCAGAAATAGTATCACTCTTTTGAAATATACAATTAAATAGCAGCTTAAATAGCAATTTCAATATATAGGAAAAAACTTGTACCATTTTTTAGGTGCTGTTTGTATTATTTTTTAATTAAAATTGAAGTTTTACTTAGATAATTTATATAATCCTCTAATGCAAACTTTTATTATAAAGATTACCAAGATAAAACTGATAGGAGTAAAACAACATCTATAGAACTGTTTCTAACTTTTGTTTATATATGTTACCCACTCAGTGATATAGCAATTTCAGACATGTTTATCCTTTAAATAAATAGAAATTAAAGAATACTGTGTTTTCCAATTACATAGTTAAAATCAATTCAACATTATCTGTCTCATGATGCATGCTTTTGCTTTTTTCTCTTCTTTTTTTTTTCTTCTATTCACATAATTAAGTTTTACATTTAGTATATTTGAATGCAGTAAAAAAAAGAAAAATTGAATCCATCAAAACTGTGCACATCTGTCATCAACAAACATCCTTCTACTGGCCAAAGCCTTTTTCTATGAAAGAAAACATAAACGTATTTGAAAGAGAAAATTTTATGCTAAATCAAGATTATAGGAGTAGTGTCTTATAACTGTATGAGTTTCATTAAATACAGAAAAGGAGTGTACATATGTTGGGAGTCGAATTTATGGATGCCACAACAGCCTAAATTTGTCGAACCGACATTGAATATTGCATTTTATCCTAACTTTCGATTGTCACGTCGTTTTTCCCAAATTCTCTCTGATACAACTCAAAACGTAGTAATTTCATTTGGTGAATGAGGACGATCATATCACAATAATTGACGCTAATAGTATTAATAAAAAATAAAAACTGAAATTCGAGTTTAATCCTCTCCTCTTTTATCATAAGAAAATTTAGCAGCACTCTTGTAAATAAGTGTTTTAAGAATACCAGTTACAAGTTAATAAATGAAACGTTTTCATTGAAGTTCACTGTAAGTGATTGGTGACACACGCATTAATATTATTTTATACTAGTTAGTATTGCCTAAAGTGTATTATAACTTACTAAAATATGACTTATGAGTTACAAGTAAGTCGATCTCTTATTTCATAAGCGCTGATAAATTTCAATTATTAATAAACAATCTATTAAAAAAACCGTTTACCAGCTAGCTTTGCCAGAATATATTCTCCTTGGCGTAAAAACTGAGGTGTGAAAGGAAAGTGCAGGCAAAGAAAATGTAAAAATAGTACGAAAAAGATTGATGTACACCAATGGGGTTTAAACATAGAAAGAGATAAGTAGAATAAAATGTTAAGTTATTAATATGATTAGTAATATAATGCCATAAAAGGAGAAAATTAAAACACGGAGAAGGGATCGATTTAAAATATGGGAGCTAGTTGCCATATATAGTATAAGAGAAATCTAAGAATTTTAATGAAGTTATTTTTTACCAATGGTTAAAAAGGATACAACTTACATATAATTTTGTAGGAGTTGTATGTATTGTTGTCCTATTATGATTAGAATTAAAATTTCAATTCTAATTGAAGAATATATTAATTGCACACACATCTATAGAACTGTATGTAATCTTTGTCATACTTATAAAGAGGGAGAGAAAGAACTTGTTAAATGCAAACCTATACGGTAACGTGAGAGATATATAAACTACAAGTCTATAGAAGAAACCATGTACCTTTTTGAATAGTGTTAAACGCAAGAAAGCGAGAAATGGACATCATAGCTACTTGATTGAGAAATCAAGCAGGAACAACATTCCTCCCATCCTCACTTGCACACTGTTGTTGCTGATGTTGTCCTTGTGACTCTTGCTGTGGCGAGAGGAGCAACTGCGCCTCAATGGGATGATGTTGTTCCCCTTGCTGTTGCATCTGGTAAGACTCAACATTCTCGAAATTTCCAAGAGCCAAGGAAGGAGACAAGAACTCCTCCGCTTGGTTCCCAAACCCTCCACCAACACTAGGCTCAAACACACCATTATTAAACTTCATAAACTCTTGCTGTTCGTAGCTCCGAAGCATAACATGTTGTTGTTGCTGTTGCTGCTGATGTTGATGATCCCTATTTGCGAGAAACATTTGCTGAGTTTCTAGAAACTCCTGCTGTCCAACGTTCTGTCCAACCATCTGGTTGGACAGAGCGTTGAACACTGGTTGATGTAAATGAGGCACAACAATACCACCATGTTGCAACATCCCTGGATTGGCTAAAAGAACCTGCATGGCCTGGGGGCTAGGGTACCTTGCCAACTCCTTCTTCGCGTTGTGGAGCTCCGTCTGGATTTGACGGAGGTGCTGCTGCAGGAGCGAGATGAAGCCCACGCAACCGTAGACGGGGTCGCGCAGACACGCCTCCGCCTCGTACGCCAGCGACTTGACGGCGTCGTCCCGCTGCGCCACGCTGAGCTCGCTCAGCAGCTTTGACACGTTGCTCGCGCCGAACACGCGGTGCACGCACGCGAACCGCTGTGGGTTGTCCGGCGGAAAGTACGGCGCGAACACGCACTCCTGTGTGCACTTCCGCCGCAGGAGCTTGCACCCCGCACACGGCGAATTCGAGGACGACGACATCTTCTTCTTCCACAGTCTCTCCCTTCACTTACTGAATAAAATAAATCAAGTCGATTCGTAATTAATGATTATCCATTTCATAATGATGATAATAATATTAATTGCCATGATTGTTATTAATTGTTTCTTAAAATAGGCGATCCGATTGATGATTATTCAATTCATCTTAAATTCTCAACTGCGTATGAGAGAAATCAAATCACGAAAGTTTATGGAAATAAGCAATCGATAACAGGAATTATAGGTTATCAAATTAACGATAATGCATGTAAATTGATTAACCACAGCAATAAACGATGATGAATGATGATATTTCGGATCTAAGAAATGAGAGGAGTGATTAAAATAATCCAGGTTATTGCATCATGATATTTCGGATTTGAAACATTCTCCTTTGGTTCATGGGAAGTTGCACCAGTGGATCTGGATATATACGACACCATTTACGCAGGGATGAATAATGAAGAAGACGATAGAGAGATTAAGAATGCTGGAACTGAGAGGAACCTTACCGAGGTGTGAAATTCGAGGCTACAGCGTGTAGAATGAAATTTTCAGGGCTGAGAACGAGAAATGTGATGAAAATGAGAGAGGATGAGGAGACGATTCTAGTTTCTTCAATTTTCAGCGCTACTACCACAAGCAACCCTTCTTTGATGTTGCTATATTGTTCTTCCTGTTGTCATTATTTTGTTTATATATACTGATTGTGATGGAAAGATTTCTAGGTGTGTATGGTACGAAACTATTTTCAAAAACCATTCATATTATTTATTAATTTGATACAGATTCGAAAAGTAAGCATTTATTAACTTCAAATATAAACAAAATTGTTCTGGACCTTATGAGGACTCATTTTGGCCTACTAGAAAAAAAAAACCAAGAGACTTTCTATATCCACTCCCTTTCTTTAGGTATTCACTTCCTTTTTCAATTTATTTTCTAAAAATGCCCTCTTTTAAAAAATATAGTCCCCTCTTAACAATTTCGAGAAAATCACCCACCCTTCAACTAGGACATTGGCATCGTCCCTGCCCTCACTAGCTCCGACCTGTCCTCTTTTCCCACTACCTCCAGCTTGATCAGTTCATCCACATTGACCGCTTCTCTTCCATGCCAATCCCACATTCATAGCCTCGATGATCGCCGCAGCGTTATCCACAAAGCGCCAAGTCAAGAAGCACTGCTACAATATTCCCTTGTATCACGGCACAGAGTATTGGGTGTGGACCATCTACTTCTACGGCAAAGTTAACATCGCTCACCACCCCTCGCCACCGGTCTTCGACCATATCCTCAATGAGACCCTCTAGAGTGTTGTTTACTAAATATTTATTTTATAATTTAAAATTTATAAAAATATGTTATTCATATTAATTTTATTTTTATAAAATAAATTATTTGTTTTAGAATCTATTAAGTAGAATTAGATTTTCTATTTTTTCTAAGATTTTACTTTAATGGGTCAATGCAATTTGTTAGATACTTGTTATGTTTGTTTTGATATTTGTAAGTTGGTTTCCAACATTTTTGTTGTTGCATAAGGAGGTCTATATCTATGTATATATTTTTTCTCCTCTCTAGAAAACACACAAGCAGAATAAACAATTTGCTTTCTTGAGCAAGAGTATGGCTGTTCAGAAGGTTTGAGGATCCTTTCGATGCACACAATCGAAACCAACGAATTATTGTATCTTGGGAGAGGAGCGCAATCAGATTTTCTTACCAGTGCAGTGAGAGTGTTTTCTCTCTAAGGATAACGTTTGCGCGCTTCAACCTAGGCTAACAAAATTTCTCCCTTGAATTATTTTCCTTTATACTTATTGTATGATATAGTGCATTGTTGATTCATTTTCTGAAGTTATTTTGCTACTGTTGGTTTGTTATTTAGTTTAAGACTTTGCATTTTGTTCTCTTTTATTTCTTTTAGTTTGTCTTAATTTTCTAACAGTCTTAGAGAAAAAAATCTACTTTCTTCTTGTATAGTCTTTTCTGCAGTAGTATTTTGTCTTATCAAAATGTTTGTCATAGATATGATTAAGTCTTTTACTAGTAAGCCTAAATAATTTACAGGTGAAAACACAATGCATTATGTTCCATTAAAAATGTTTTTATTATATTATTTCATTTTCTTAAATTTTAAATTAGTGGGAGATTGCTGAAAAGTATTTTCTTATAATTTGAAGTTTAAAATTAAAATATATTTTCCTTATCAATTATGTTTTTTTAAGATAAAATGCTTTTAGAATTAGTTTCTGTGAAAAACTAAAAGTATTCCACTACTTCCATTCCTATATGTTAGGAAGTTATCTTTTATTTGGTCAATTTCCTTTGTGGACGTTACAAGTATTTAATGTTAGAAAGTTTGTTTGATTTTTATTTTCTGTTATTACGTTATTGCTGCAAGTATTTTGTTGCTACGCGTTGGTGGTTGCCCCTATATATGTAGCTCCTTGCTAAAAATAATAATAAACATTGTGAAAATACAACACACAAAGCAATAAGATAAACACTTGGGTGAACCTTTATATTCTACATGTCATATTCTTAATAGAGTACTTTATAAAATTTTTGGAAAAACCTCTTATGAGCTATGAAGAAAAAAAGAATCAAATCTGAAATATCTTAAAGTGTGGGAGTGTCTAGCAAAGGTTAACATCCCTATTAATAAGAAAAGGAAAATTTAACCAAAAAATGTTGATTGTGTTTTTGTTGGATATCATTTGCATAGTACTACTTATAGATTTGTGGTTGTTAATTCAGAAGTATCTGTAATTTCTAATGATATTATTATGGAATCTAGAGATGTCACTTTTTTGAAAATATTTTTTCTTTGAAAAATAAATTGTCTAAATTTGTTTATGATAATTCTTGGTCTAATTTATCATCTTGTAGTAATGTTAATAAGGACATTGTTTTTGAACCTAGGAGGAGTAAAAGATCTAAAAAAAGTTAAGGATTTAGGTTCTGAATTTTGTTCTTTTCTACTTGAAGATGATCCTAAAACTTATGGTGAGGTCATGGGATCTATTGATGCACCTTTTTGGAAAGAAGTTATTAATGATGAAAATAGTTCTCTTAAAACTAATAAAACTTGGTTTTTTACTGATATTCCCCCTAGTTGTAAAATTATATGTTGTAAGTGGATTTTTTGAAAGAAATTAAGAACTGATGGGTCTATAGAAAAATTTAAGGCAAGACTTGTTGTGATTGGTTGTAAACAAATAGGTGTAGATTTCTTTGATACATATTATGTTGTTTCTAAAGTTACTACTATTAGGGTTCTAATTGCACTTGCTTGTGTTTTTAATTTAGAAATTCATCAAATAGATGTAAAAATTGCCTTTTTAAATGGCGAATTAGAAGAAGAAATTTATATGAGTCAACCTGAAGGCTTTGTAGAATCGATAATTGAGGGGTTTAGTGATGCAAATTGGATTCTGATTCCGATGAAACAAAATCGACAAGTGGTTATGTCTTTACTTTAGCTGGTGGTGCAGTATCATGGAAATCTGCTAAACAAACTATTATTTCATGTTCTACCATGAAAGAAAAAATTATTGCTTTAGATACTGCTACTAGTGAGGTTGAGTTTCTTAAAAATTTGTTATGTGAGTGATTTGCCATTGTTGAATAAGCCTATACCTCTGATTCCAATGCATTGTGATAATCAAGTTGCTATATCTAAAGTTACTAGCAAAAATTTTAATGAAAAAAGAAGACACTTAAGAGTGAGACATAAGTCTATCAAAAATTTGATTTCTCATGGTGTCATTTCTCTTGACTTTGTCATATCAGAAAACAATATTGTGGATCCGCTTACAAAAGGGCTGACGCGCCAACAAGTACTTGAGTCGTCGAGGGGAATGAGACTAGAACCCATTACTTAGTTACAACAATGGACACCCGTCTCCGTGTGATTGGTGATCCCATGAATGGAGTTCAATGGGTAACAACGAAATTGCTTGTTGACTAAAGTACACCAAAATAAAATTTTGCAGAGACGTTCTGTTTCTCATTCCTATGACGAGGTGTATTATAAATTGTGGCAATATTAAAGTTGAGGTATTTATATATATGTATTTTTGGTATAAAAAAATACCTCTTAATGAATCCGATGACAATTATTGTAGGGGTGGGGGTCACAAACCACTCTTTAAAGATTCACCTAGTGAGTTTGGTGGTGGGGCCGCCACTGTGAGATATGGGCTAATCTCTAAGTGACACTCAGGAAACAAGATACATGCGCAAGGCCATGTAACGCGCTACCACTGATTAGAACCTAAATAAACGCCAATATTGTAGGGGTTATGTACTAAAGTCCGGTTAAAGAATGTGTGGTTCAAGACAATTAAGTCACTATATTTTTCTTGGGCGGAAGTTCATAAACACTAGGTATAAAGCTCAAACCCGGAAGGTTCCTTATACCGAAATACAATATCACATGTTCTTTCTTTTACGTTTCTATACAAATTATTTTTAAAAAAATAATATTTGTTTTATAATTTAAAATTTATAAAAATATGTTACTCATATTAATTTTGTTTTTATAAAATAAACTATTTGTTTTAGAATCTGTTACGTAAAATTAGATTTCCTATCTTTTCTAAGATTTTGCTTTAATGGGTCAATGCAATTTGTTACGTAATTGTTACATTTGTTTTGATATTTGTAAGTTGGTTTCCAAGGTTCAGATTTTTGTTGTTGCATGAGGGGGTCCATGCCTATATATATATGTTTCCTCCTCTCTAGAAAACACACAAGCATAATAAACAATTTACTTTCTTTCTCTCTAAATTTTGTCTTTTCCTTTCTTATAAAAAAAATATTTTTGAGAGCAAGAGCATTGGTGTTCAGAAGGTTTGGGGATCCTTTCGATGCACACAATCGGAACCAACAGGTTGTATCTTGGGAGAAGAGCGCAATCAAATTTTCCTACCAGTGTAGTGGGGGCATTTTCTCTCTAAGGATAGCGTTTGCGCGCTTCAACCCAGGCTAACAAAATTTCTCCCTTGAATTATTTTCCTTTATGCTTATGATATAGTGCATTGTTGATTCATGTTCTGAAGTTATTTTGCTACTGTTGTTTTGTTATTTAGTTTAAGACTTTGCATTTTCTTCTCATTTATTTATTTTATTTTATTTTTATTTTCTAACAGTCAACACCACCCAAGATTACGCTAATGGAAACTCTTTTTTCTATGTAGGGGTTTTCTTGGCTCAGGGCAAGATCCATGCATGCCCTCGCCATGTCGCCCTCTGAGGAAACAATCTCCATCATCGTCGCGGTCGGGCATGGCTCCCACCGCCGCCATCAATGCACTCATGGACTGCTTCCACACCACATGCATCGCCATCGTAGCACTCAAATGCCTCTACACGCTCCACAATGTCATCGTAAAAGAACCTTTCATATTGAAAGACCAACACTTTATTACCCTTCCTATGATGGCCATAATTTCTTGAACCTCTCCACCTTCCATGACGACTTATACTTGGAATCACTCGAACTTAGTTTGTGGGTGCGTTGGTACGTTGACGTGTTGGAACAAAGCTTTACCATTTCAAGAATCTTAGGTTATTACTTGAACGACTCTTATGAATCCCAAGAAAAGAAGAAGACTTTGGTTTTGAAAACTTTGGTTTCAAATGCGTCGAATGCGGATTTGTTTTACAAGCTAGGGGTTGATGATTTTTCTAGAACTATCATGGGATTGTATTTTTTGAAAGAGAATATTTTTGGAAAATAAATTGAAAAGGATAGTAGATAAGGAAAGAAAGGGAATAGATATAGCAATTGTGAAAACCAAACATATTGACCCAAATATATTGACCCAAATATATGTTATTAAGCCCAATGCTTCACTCGGGTTTAGAACTTGGCAATTACTTAACGCACTACTACCAATGTGTGATCACCACCTCCTCCCTAAACCTGCGGCCACCACCACTCATCCCCTCTTTTCTCCGTGTGTGTTGCCACACCGCTACCACCCAAACGCATCTCACTCATGATCATATCCACTAGAAAGAGTCTTCAAGTGAAGTGTTCAAATATGAGCGTGAGGAGACACAAGAAAGTGAGACGAGTGAACTGTGCATCAGTGCGACGCTAAGTTTTGGTCAAGAAGATGAAGATCAAGAAAGAAAAAATAAGTGTGATGTTGAGTTTTGATACTTTGATCCCATTAGGAAAAAAAGTACCTCTCACATTGGATCACATGAGAAACACCACTTTGACATGTATATTATAAATATTATAAAAAAGCATAAGAACACACTCTAATATTATACATTTTATTCTCTTAAACGAACGCATATAAGTACCATACAAGAGCCATTACTTTGAGATGAAGATTTTGAACATGAGAATTGAGACAGGCTTTTGAATATTTTTTTATGTTAAGATCAAGGTGGTTCTTTCCATATACGAAAGTAACTTTTAGTAATTATGTATTGTTTATATATACAAACTAGTATATGTACCCACGTGACCTACAAGCATGATATTTAATTTGGAAAATTTCATTTGTCTGGTGCACAAAGAATATATGACATCTCTTTCCCAAACTTAACTTATATTTAGAAATCAATAATTGATATTTAAATAATCACTTAAATAATCTAACAAATAAAGTAATAGGAATAACATAATCAAAATATTGAACAATTACATTCAATGCAACTACATATTTAAATTATTAGAAAAAAAATCAATTGTTACATAATTCATAATAGAATACAAAGTACGCACATGATTATTTTTTCCATGAGCATTGCATGAAGTTTTGAAAAAAAATACTTTGTTGATTAATAGCTTGCATGATTGTATTTCCATGTCTTAATTCATTGCTAGAAAATAATCAATTCCATTCAACTAAGTTACGTTGTTCTTCTGGAACTTCTTAACTTTAAAACAAAAACAAATTTTCGTCAAGCACTACCTTCGATGATCACCTTTGCTTAGGATTTGATAATCGTTCGATAGAAAAAAAAAATTCAAAAAACAAGTTTTAAAGGCCATCACAGCCTGGATTAGGATTTTGTGAATTGACCACAAGTAGGGATAAACCCTCTCAGTATATATAACGAATCCACCAAACTAATGCAGACCAAAAAAAAAATCCACCCAACTAATACTAATTTGAGTGCTGAATCAAGCAATGACAAATCAATAATAAAGCCCTCGATGAGACTCCTACTAATCTTCAACCTTGCACAGACTTAGGTATAGTCCCAATACTTTGTGAAGTGTTAGTGAAAGAAGATAAAGGAAATTAAATTAAATAAATAGGCAAAATAAAAACAATATTTACGATAATATTTATTAAAATAGAAATAAAATTAATGAATAATTAAACAAAGAGTAAGAGGGCAGAACAAATAGATTAGAGGTTGCTTAACAAATTTTAATAATAAAAGAAGTTAAATAAACTATTTGTTATTGGTATCAATAAATAATTTTAAATGCTTCAATTTTTTTAAAGGTTTAATTACCTATTTAGGCCATATAATTTCTAAATTTATCTCTTTTAATCTTTATAATTAATAAATGGATTTTTTAGTACCTAAAATTTGATAAGTAGATTTTTTAGTACATAAAATTTACATTTTAATTTTTAAAAGGTCCTTGCTGTTGAAATTTTTTAACTAACAGGGTTAAAAAATTGTAATGAAAATAACCTTTTAGGAATTAAAATATAAACTTCATAGATTAAAAAATTCATTAACTATAGAGACAAAAATGAATAAGTTTGGAAACTATATAAATTAAATAGATAATTAAATTTTTTTTTATAAAATATATTTCATTTAAATAACGATGATTTGAAGCATTTTATACTATTTTGGAAATTCGAGGCCTCAATCACATGGAATATATGTAAAATACAATATTTTAAATAAGTCATAGATACATATAGAATTTATAATTTTGTGAGAAGTTGAAAGTCCTCTAGACAACTTAGAGGGAAATCTTTCATATTTTTCAAGATCCTTTCTATAATTCGGGACCAAATGTCTAAAATAGGCCGTTGTAAAATCTATAACAAAAAATAGTCGACTCCTTTCACGTCTTCATCTCATGGCGAGGTACAACAAAAGAAATAACGGTAAAATCTAATCCAAATTTCCATAATCAATTAGTTAATATGTTTATCTGATTATGTTTTCCCCGTGTTACTTGTGTGCTCCCGGGATTTTTGTCCAAATTCAGTTATCAAAAACCGTGCCTCACACACTCAATGTCACCTGACCCTAAAAAAAAGTTAAAAAAAAAACTTACGGTGGTCCTAAACGAAACTAAGGCCCAGATCCATTTAATCCACAAGTTAAAATAAAAGTCCACCAATCAGGTCCAGACCAGAACCTAAAACCCCTAACCTCAAAACCCCCACTTCGCGTTACAGGGAGGGACAGGCTAAAACAATCATGGCGGCGCAGTGGTGGCGCTCCGCCGCCGGCCACCTTCGAACGGTGGCGGCGGGCCGTGGTTCCTTGTCGGGATTCCAGCGCAGCACTTATCACACGATCCAAGCCATCCCAAGGGAGTGCAGCGGCAGCAAAGTCTCGGCGAGAGACCGAACGCAAGGTCGAATACCTTGCGTCGTTTTCCTCCAGAACCTTCTGGAAAAAAACCCCGACGCGCGTTCGGAATCGAAGAAGCACTTGCTCACCGTCGAGAAGAAGCAGATTAAGGCCATTCTCGACTCCGCCGACGCGCCTTTCTTCTGTTCCACGCGCTTCCCTCTCCAGATCCGCGCCGGTTCCGGATCCTCGCATTTGCTCGAATCGGGAACCGTTTTACCTATCAAGGTTTTCCCTTTTCTTCATTTCTTTTAATAATGATTTATTTACTCGTTTGGCCCGTTGTACAGATTTGGTTGTTATACTTAAAAATCATCTAGTTTATACATGCCATTTTTATTTCATTTTAGTCCTTATGAATTTAGACGATAGTAACTAAAAGGGATAAAAATATATATGTATACGTACTAAAATGGATTTAAAAATTGTATGTGTGGTGTGAGACTAAAAGGGATAAAAATGATATATGTGTAGATACTAATATAGATTAAAAATTCTGTGTGGAGATTAAAACGGATGATTTTTAAGTATAGGAAACTATAGAAGATAAAGTTTGTACAACTATAGGGATTGTCTGAATAATTAAACATTTTTTATATATGATTTAAGTTATTGAGTTGTGGTTTTCGGTTATGTAGATTCATAGGGATGAAGAGAGTGGGAAGATTTTGAATTTGGTGTTTGTTTGGGCTGAGGATGGAATGAAATTGAAGGTGGATGTGCCTGTTGTTTTCGAAGGGGAAGATGCCTGTCCTGGTGTTCAGAAAGGTAACTCGCTTGATTTGATTTTTCTGGAATTTGATGTTTAGGCATTAGACTGTGTTTGTTTGGGTTTAGGAGTTAATGAAATGAAATATGCAATGCATGAAAAAATGTTCCTTTGTGGATCACTCTAAACTTTCAATAATCAATATTAATAATCTTTTGTTTGCCTTATTTAGAGATTTCTTAGTAGAGTGACTCTGGCTTTACTGAAATATTTTGTTTTTAAGTTTAATTTTCATCCATTATCAGTATAATTTTTTTTATAATGTGAACTAATTAGAAACTAAAAATCACTATAAGTATGAATTTTAAATTAGTTACTAGAAAAGTCATCAATCTTACTATATATTAGAGATAAATATACAGTCAGTCAAGTATGCAATTAGTTCAACTGCAGTTAGTTAGTTAGAGTTAGCTTAACTGTTTATTTTTGGTTAGTTTGTTAGAGTTAGTTGAGATGCTAACAACAGTGTAACTATCTATCTAGAGACAAATGTGCTATCTTATTGAGTGAGCAATGATAATTAATTTTCACTCAAATCTTTTGCTCCTCTTTTCTCTCAAACATATCTCAAACTCTAATATGGTATCCAGAGCTTAGTTTTGATCCAAAGCTTCATCAATGGCAGAAAATAATTCTTCTGCGCCCTCCTTTTCTCATCATTTGCATCAATCCTTTCCCTCAATCTCAAAAAAGCTTGATGATTCCAACTATCTGTTCTGGCAACAAGTAGAACCAGTGATAAAATCTTACAAACTTCATCTATTTGTGGCAAACCCTACAATTCCGATGCAGTTTCTCACTGAAAATGATCGTGATGCAGGAATTGAAAATCCTGACTATGAAATTTGGGAACAGCAAGATCATGTTCTGTTAACCTGGCTTCAGTCTACATTATCGAAGACAATTCTATCGCTGGTGCTTCCATGCACTCATTCCTATCAAGTCTGGGAGAAAATTCTTGAGTACTTCCATTTGCAAACACGAGCTCGAGCTCAGCAATTGCGCAGAGAACTGCGTCGCACAATGCTTGATGATAAGACGATGAAAGAGTTTCTTCTGAGAATCAAAGCGATCTGTGATTCGCTTAATGGTGTCAGAGATCCGGTGTCACATCACGAACACGTCGGCATCATCCTTGAAGGCCTTCCGACGGAGTATGGTCCTGTAATTGCAGTAGTTGAAAGCAAGTTTGAGTCTCCTCTGATTGCTGATGCTGAAGCGCTTTACTAGCATGTGAGTCACGTATTCTGAAGTTGTGAAAGAGGATGATTGAATCTTCTCCTTCGATTAATTACACTCAAGCTCCTTCTTTGAATCGTAAATCTTACCAGAACTATAATTTTTCTTCTGATTCATATTCTGTGCCAAACAAGTCCTATGTATTTGATTCAACTAGTTCAGCAACTTACCTCCAAACTTAATGCTACATTCTCTCTCAAACAGCTTGGACATTTGGATTATTTTCTGGGTATTGAGGTTAAATATCTTCTTGATGGTTCTATTATTCTCTCTCAAAGTAAATACATTAGAAATCTTTTGCAAAAGACAAAAATGACTGAAGCTCAGCCTATTTCCTCTCCTATGGCAACAAGTTGTGAGCTAACCAAGACGGGGTCAGATTGCTTTTCTGATCCCATTTTGTATAGATCAGTTGTGGAAGCCTTGCAATATTCCACTATCGTCCGTCCTGAACTAAGCTACGCAGTTAATAAAGTGTGTCAATTCATGTCACACCCTCTTGAAGCTCATTGGACAGCTATCAAAAGGATATTGAGATACCTAAAAGGTACTCTTCATCATGGACTACATGATCAGCAATGTCCACTGATTCTATTCCTATTAAAGGCCTATGTGATGCTGATTGGGCTTCAGATCCAGAAGATCGCATATCCACATCAGGTGCAGCCATTTATTTTGCTACAAACTTAGTCTCTTGGTGGTCCAAAAAGCAGCAAATAGTAGCAAGGTCAAGTACAGAAGCTGAGTATAGGAGTTTAGCACAAGCTACTGCAGAAGTGTCTTGGATTCAAACTCTTTTGACAGAGTTGAATGTTTCCTTTCCTACACGAATTATTTTCTGTGATAATGAAAGTGTTGTTTCCTTATCTCACAATCCAGTGGTTCATTCTCGAACTAAGCATATGGAAATTGATGTGTTCTCTGTTCCTGAGAGAGTTCTAGCAAAGCAACTTCTGGTTTGCCACATTCCAGCTATTGATCAATGGGTAGATGCTTCGACAAAGCCTTTGGCACCTTCTAGGTTTATGTTTCTAAGACAAATTCACTGTGGCTGAGTTCCAATATGGAAATCATCCACCTTGAGTTTGAGGGGGGTATTAGAGATAAATGTGCAGTCAGTTAAGTATGCAGTTAGTTGGAGTTAGCTTAACTGTTTATTTTCTGTTAGTTTGTTAGAGTTAGTTGAGATGCTAACAACTGTGTAACTACCTATATATAGACAGATGTGCTATCTTGTTGAGAGTGAGCAATCATAATCAGTTTTCACTCAAATCTTTTGCTTCTTCTCTTTTCTCTCAAACCTATCTCAAACTCTAATACTATACATGGTGACAAGTGATTGGATGATAGTGAATCCATTAGAATGTCTTTGTATTTAAATTTAATTATTGTCTTTCCTCAAAAACATGTGGCAATCAAGGGAGAAAAATATGGTCAAACATGAAACAGTCCGTCAGTGTGAATTTATACTGATACAACAACTACAATAACCCCGAGGCCTTTCTTTATTTTAGCCATCCCACTCGTATTCTGTGTGTAATATTCTTATTGTTCATCATTTTGTATGATCGATTCCAAATATTTAAACTTAGAAACCTATGGTTGTCTCTTACTAAAAGTGCAATGCATATACTCTTTCTTACTCCTACTTAAGCGAAAACCCTTTTGTTCCTAAGTTCAAGCTTAATATTAATTGCTTCCTTCGATTCCTTAATGAAGACTATATCATCCGCTAAAAGCATGCAATTAGGAATAATCTTTTGTATGTCTATGATAAGCACGTCCAAAACTAGATTAAACAAGTAACAACTTAAGGCTAAGCCTTGATGTAACCCTATCTCAATATGAAAGACCTTATTTTTGCCTCTTGTAGTTTGTGCACTAGTAGTTACCCCTTCATACATGTCTTGTATAACCCGATATAAGACATGCACACACCTTTTTTCTCAAAAGTCTTTTACAACACTTCTCTTGACACAAAATCATAAGCTTTTTCCAAGTTAATAAAAATAACATGCAAGTCACTTTCCTTTCTTTTGTGCCTTTCCATCAACCTCCGTAAAAGATAAATGGCTTATGTTGTAAACCTTGTTGACATAAAACCAAATTGATTGTCAACAGTCCTTGTTTCTTCTCTTAATCTATGCTCAATCACCTTTTCCCATAAAACCAAATTTATACTGGTGTTTACAGTTAATCAATTGCAACGAATTATTTCTGTTTGAGATTCTATAGCTGGAAGTTTGGTGCTCAATCTCATTCTTATCAAATCATCAAATAAATCGTGAATTCGAAAATTATTATGCAACAGAGATTGCTTTGATTTCTTTAAAAGTCTGTAACCTTTTATTTCTTTGAAAATTTGGCTTCAAAAGCAAATAGAAAACTAGGGATCCTTCTGGATTTTCTCAGTCCGCTTCAATAAATTCCAAATGCTTGCCTTTTGGAATTAACTTTCCAAGTCAAGCATTTCAAAGGTCTTTGTGTTAGCTTGCTTCTAAGTAAAAATAGGGGAAAAATAGATATAACTGGTTGACATTGCTTAATATTTCTGACATCTATAACCATACATGGTGCTGGTTTGTTATAATTTTTTAGATTGCATGGAATGTTTCTGGGGAATATCTGGTTGATAGATTTTCATTGCTTCTACTCTCTTGCAGTTACAGGGCAATTATATTGCTAATTGTTTTTGTTGTTTGTGGACATTACTGTCTTCTCAAACATTGTTGTTGTAGGTCATTCATCATTCTCAAAACATTTCTGATTAAAATATAGTAGTATGCTGTCCTATGAAGTGTGTATATGTTTTATTAACGTTTTTTTCCCTTTTGTTTTCATGCTCTTCCGTTTTTCCTGTGGTAGGCTGAGTAAAAGTAATAACCTTGAGGCTATGTAATACTATAGATTAGACACTGTTTCATCAGCATTTAATGTTTCCTCATTGAATGGTCAACCTTTCCAGAGAAATAATGTCAATTTTGAAAACAAGGAAAAACTGGAGGAAGGATGGTCAAGACCAGTGTAAATTGAGGCATTTGACATATTTAATGTCAATTTTGAAAACAAGGAAAAATTGAGGCATTTTGACTATGCAAACTCACTATTAATTACAACTCTTTGTAAAGTATATTTTTGACAGTATATGTTTAAGATCAGTGTTCAGCCTTCCGACTTTCAATGGTTGATGACTTTAGCTTGTTATGCCTTGGGAAGACTGCTGTTATGTTGGGTCAATTGACTTACATTCCATGCTTTGCTAAAATATGCCGTTGTCTAACTTCTGACATCAACATTCATAGTTCATGAATGCTCTGAATATCATTATTTTTGGAGGGGGGCGGTTGCCAATTGTTGCAAATTCAATTTAATATAATATCATGGGGAATTTTTTTGTGGTTCTAATGTTCTGTTCTAATGCTAATATGGTTGAAACTTTTATGCCATTGCAGGAGGAATTTTGAATAAGATCAGACCTAGTCTAAAATTTCTCTGTCCATCTGAGCACATTCCTTCAAAAATTGTTGTGGATGTGAGCAATCTAGATATTGAAGATAGAATATTCATGCGTGATATCGAGGTTCATCCATCCTTGAAGCTTCTGAGTAAGAATGAAAGCATGCCCATATGTAAAATAGTTCCAACAAGTTTGGGAAACAAAGAACCTATTGAGGCGTGATCACGGAAACAACAAAAGTTTGGAGGCAGACATGCAATTTCCAAATAAGCTGGGGGCTAACACCTTAATTTGGTGATGTTTTGCAGCATTAATGAGTACAAGCACCTAAGATGTTACAACTGTTTTTTGTGTTAAGAATTATTTGACTTTCAATACAGGTGACCGTTGATTTTTAATGGATTATTGATTTCCTACATGTACGAGTTAGAAATTTAAGTTATTGAACTTGACTAGGGATACAGTAATATAAACACTTATCGAAGGCACCATTTGAAAGGGGCATGTCTCTTGGGATAATATTTTGAAAGGACAAACGTAGATTCACTGAATTTGCTTTATAAGTTTTTCTATCTTTAATAATCTCATAAGTTACTTAGAGTAATTTTAGTGGTAGATTTTAAATTGGAATTTTAGATTACTTTTTTGGTGGATTTTATAGCGTCACACGTAAGATTGAAGATTTTTCATATTTTTTTCTTTTAGTAATATATCTCATTTTTAGGATCTTAAAAAACTTGGTAGATTTTTCATATTTTTTTCTTTTAGTAATATATCTCATTTTAGGATCTTAAAAAACTTAGTAGGTATTGGACGGACTTTACTTTTAAATATTTAATTTAAATTTTTATTAAATTAATTAAGTAATTAACTTTAACTAATAAAACATGTAAGAAAAAATTATAAATATTAAGAAATAAGAAAATGAGCATAAGTTTAATTTTTATTTATGACTAAATGTTAAACAAATGAAAATACATAAATTTGATGATAAAAAATGTAACACATTAATGCCAAAGAAAAATTAAATTTCATTATTGTTGTGATTATAACGTTCTTAAGCATGCTTCACGATGTCTACTTGAAGTTGTTGAAGAATTCTTGTATGTAACGCGTCTTATTTGCAAGTGTGTAACAAAGTTAGGAGAAACACCACGAAATACTTCAACATTTGAAATGTCATTGTCTACGTGATCATAATCAACATCAACATTACCACTGAATGTGTCTCATTCGTCTTTGACAATCATGTTATGCAATATAGTGCATGTCAACATTATATCATTCCTTGTATCCATGTTCCAGGCATGCGATGGACCACATATAATTGTGAATTGAGATTTGAGTACACCAAATGCTCGTTCCACATCCTTTTTTCTGCTTCTTGATATTTTACAAATAATTTTCTTTTGGAACCTTGTGACATAGGAATGATCTTCACAAATGTGGCCTAGTCAGGATAAATACCACTCGCAAGATAGTACCCTATATTATATGGAATTTCATTAATTGTAAATTGTATTGAAGGAGCTCGACCTTGCAAAACATCATCAAACATAGGCAATTTGTTTATCGCATTGATGTCATTGTTTGAACCTGCAATTCCAAAATATGCATGTCAAATCCACAAGTCTTGTGAAGCAATGACTTCAAGTATTATTGTAGGTTTGCAATGATTACTTTTGTGATATTGGCCTTGCCATGCAACTAGACAATTTTTCCACTCTTAATGCATGCAATCAATAGAACCTAACATACCTAGAAACCCTCGTGCATCTCTAATTTGTAGTAGGCGATTGATGTCATTGTTGTTGGGCCTTCTCAAGTACTCTTGTCCAAATATCTCATTAACATCCCTTACAAATTATTGTAAGCATTGAGTTGTAGTGCATTTGCCAATTCTAGCGTACTCATCCACACAATCGGTAGGTGATTCGTATGCTAGCATACGAATAGCTACAGTGAACTTTTGTAATGGTGAGAGACCCATTATACCAACAACATTAGGTCTCATTTGGAAATATTCATCATGATTATTAAGAGCGTTGCCAATTCGAATGAACAATTATCGCCCCATTCGAAACCTGCGACGAAATTGAGTTTCTGTGTATACCGAATTTTTTGAGAAGTAGTCATTCATCAATCGTAGATGTCCATCTTCAAGATTGCAATTAATCACTCTTCTAGGCCTTTTTTGTTGACTGTTGTTGCATCACACGTAAGTAGCTCATGATTTATTCATCACTATCGTTGTCAAGTGTTTCATAAACAATTTATTTCCAAACTCTTTCGAAGTCATTATTTGGATCCATTGTATGAATGATCGATTGCATAAATATGTGAAAGAAGAAAATTGTTTGAAGAAGACGTACAAGAATGAATGAGAATTGAACAATTAAATAACAAATTATCCAACGGCTAGTTTTGTAACAACTAGTTTTATAATGACTACTTATAAAACAACTAGTTTCATAACAGTTCATTATATAACTGCTACTTATGCAACGACTAGTTTCATAACATGATTACAAATTTTAAATTTGAACAAATAAAATTACGGTTACAATTTTTTTAAAAAAAGACAAATCAAACACGATTCCTAAAAATACAAATTAAAGATAGTTACAACAAATTAAAGCTACCTAACAAATTAATATTAAATACCTAGTTTACGTCTAATTATTTTACAAAAGGCCTGATGGTCTTGGAGTTGACTTTCAGACATTGTAGATGTGTCCTTCATTAGAATGTCATAGTACTCTTTTTCCAATTCTTTCTCCCTTAGGATTGTTAGTATGTCATTGAGAACATTTTTTCCCTCATTGCTTCCTCTACACCAGTCAAGTCCATAGGATTGGTAGATGTTCCTACTCCTTTCCCCTTGTTCTTCCTTTTGGCTGCCTTTTGACCCATTGGACGGACAATTGGAGACAGTGTGTCAGCTTTATAATCTTTTACCGGTGTTTTTGGATTAGATGACAATGAATATGCCCCAGATGTGGAATTCTTTGTCCTTTTGCACACCCAGATTATTTTTTTGCCATCGTGATTTCAGTTGATTCACTGTTCTTTCGCGTAGTTCCCCTTGAAAGTTGTTGTAATTTGTTGTTACTTAGCCAAAAACGGTCTCTTGCTTGACCATCACCAACAATTGGATCCATTGAGACATTTAGCCATGAACCAATAACATGTGTATCCTATTTAATAGAAAAGAAAACTCATGACTTTTTTTTAGAATACTCTCATTGTTCCAATGTGATATTTTAGCCCAATTTGAGTAGAAAATATTGGAAATTGCATTTCAACGTCATCGTTGGAAGGAGTTTGTGGACCACTGGAACTATTGGAAGGCTTACGAGAATTGTTTTGTGGCATTAAAGGGAAAGCTTGAGAACTTTGATGTTGGATCAAGTGGCCTCAGAATAATTAAAAGGGGGAGGGGGGGATTGAATTAATTATTAATGTACCTTGAATAATTAAAACTTATCCTTCTTAATGTTACTAGATTCAATTAGGCTTTACTACTAAGTTATGTAACTTAAACAAAAGTAAAGCGTAAAAGTAAAGTACACAGCGGAAATTAAAAAGTGTAGGGAAGAAGAAGACAAACACAAGAATTTTATATTGGTTCGATAACAACCCATGCCTACATCTAGTCCCCAAGCAACCACCGGTTCTTGAGATTTCTTTCAACCTTATAAAATCCTTTACAAGCCAAAGATCCACAAGGGATGTACCCTCCCTTGTTCTCTTTGAAAACCCAAGTGGATGTATCCTCCACTTGAACTGATTCACAAGAGATGTACCCTCTACTTGTACCACAAAGGATGTACCCTCCAATGTGTTGGAACAAAGAATTCTCAGACAGTTAGTCCTTTGAATCTTTGTAAAGGGGAAACAAAAAATATCTCAGGCGGTTAGTCCTTCGAAATCTTTTGCTTAAGGGAAAGGGAAGAATCAAAAGAATTCTCAGGTGGGGTCATTTGAATTCTCTTGGAAAGGGAGAAGGGATACACAAAAGAATTCAAGCGGTTAGTCCTTCGTTCTTTTGGCAAAGGGAGAATAGAATGAAAAGATATAGCACACTTTTATTTTCTGCAGAATTTTCACTTGCAGAAGAACAAGGTTTAAAAAAGAAACTTAGAAAGCTTTTTGGCAAAGGAAGAAGAAGAAGAAAGATGAGTAGGAAAGAATTGTAAAGGAAGTAAAGGTTTAAAGGTTTCTCAAAAGTTGTTCAAGAAAGATGTTGTGAATGCAAGTCAAGGTCTTGCTTTTATAGACTCTTCATGTATGGTCAAGAAAACCATTGGAAGAGTTATAACCTTGAGAAAATCATGTCAAGAGTTACATCTCTTGACCTTTTATTCAAAACTTGTCACTGGTAATCGATTACCATAATCATGTAATCGATTACACAATGCATTTTATGAAAAGATGTGACTCTTCACAATTGAATTTGAATTTCAACGTTCAGATACACTGGTAATCGATTACCCATATATTGTAATCGATTACACCATTTAAAAATCATTTGGAACGTTGCAAATTTAGTTAAAAACTTTTTGAAATCAAATTTTATCACTGGTAATCGATTACAGGAAACTGGTAATCAATTACCAGAGAGTAAATACTCTGGCAACTTAGAAAAATTTGAGAAAACTCTTTTGTAAAACAAAACTGTGCTATGTTTGATTTTTGAAAAATTCTTTTCAATACTTCCCTTGTGAAGTCTTGACTTGTTGCTTCTTGATTTCTTCTCTTGAATCTTGATTCTTCTTGATTTCTTCTAATGAATCTTGAAATTAATCTTGATCTTGAACTAGTTGACTTAATCTTGAAATCATTCTTTTGGGATTTTTGTCATCATCAAAACTACTTGATTCATCATCATGAAGCTTGCTTCTACAATCTCTCCCTTTTTGATGATGACAACCCTGAAATCAAGAAACACATACACATTCTTTTTCCTAGTCGATCACTCACTTAATTCTCCATATTCTCCCCCTTTGTTTTTGAGTTTAAGCTTCACTTGAAATTAAGTTATTTAATTATATGAGTTCTTGATTTAATCCCTATTTTCTCTCCCCCCTTTGGCATCAACAAAAAGCCAAAGTGCGTAAGAAATATAAAACCATACATAAATGATTAATCATACAAGAGAATAGAAAACAATCAAACAAGATAACTTAACCATTCATCAAACTAGAAAGATAATACTTCATAGAATGTCATATAATCCAGAAAGTCATTCATAATAACCAAATAAAACTACTAATGCAGGAAGAAAAAATGCTAGTAAGTGTTTTTAAGACATAGCCAAATACACGGCTTGAAATTAAAGTACTAATAATACTAAAAATTAATAAAATCTAAGATGATGGTGGTGGTGGTGGTGGTAGATCAAAGCATGTGCGGATGAAAGTGACATTTCCTTCAACCTTGGTGATCCTTGAGTCCATCTCGTCGAATCACATGTCTACTTGTTGTTCCAAAGCATCAAACCTTTCACCAACATAGGTTTGAAGTCCATCAAACCTGTCCAAAATACTCTGAAGGAGAGAATAATCCTCTCCTACTGGTAAGTGTCCTTCATCATCATTGGGTTTAGCACCCTTTTTTACCTAAGAGTCATCACGCTCTTTGCGGTAACCAAAAGATGCAACCACAAAAGCACCGATCAAGAAGGATCTCTTGATTGGAACATAAGGTTTAGAATCAAGAGGGATGTTAAAGTGTTGAAGGAAAAGAGTGACTAGATGTGGATATGGTAAAGGAGCATTTAATCGCAATGCCTTATGCATGCGATATCGGACTAAGTGTGCCCAATCAATTTTTCGGCCGGTATGAAAAGCCCACATGACAATAAGATCTTCTTCAGAAACCTGTGCAAGGTTTGAAGATCTTGGAAGTAAAATATGCATAATAGGATAGTGAAGGATGTGGCTTTCAAGAGCCAATGAACCGGCAAGCAGCCTTCCGGTCATATCCGCTTGGTTGGTGCAAACCAACCGGCGGGCATCATGCACAGAAAAATCAAATTTCCAATCATCATTCAGTGCACCTTCAAATGGGACACCTTCATTAGATAATTGGGTAAGTCATAGAATAGGGATTGGTTAAAATAATTATCCCAAAAACCTCATAAATCAAAGTGCTTTCTTGAATTTCGAGGTTAGAATAAAAAACTTTAACTAATTCAGAATAAACATGCAATTTCAAAGACATAAAAGGAATGAGATTTGAGTTCTGAAATGCCTGAATGCATTCAAAACTCTTTGGAAAAGAAATCCATGTCTATGAATTTAGGATCGATAATGGAACAAGAGGAGAAAAGGTTTGTGTACCGTATCCGTTGTTCTTATGATGAGAACAACAAGGAAGAGGAAATGGAGGAGGGAATTTGTGTTTCCTGTTCTGCCATTTGAGGGAGTTATTTGAAATTTCAATCGGTTGAAGTGAAATAGAATGAAAAAAGAAGAATTTTGGGATTTGTGGGACTTGATTTGGACAAGAAATGAGCAAGATATGGCAGAAATATGAATTGGGAACGAGGGTTCACGAGAGGAATGAAGAGTTGCAGATTTCTGATTTTGAAATCTGAATTTATAGGAGCAGGGACGCGTTGTAATCGATTACAGCATTTGGTAATCGATTACGCTCTTCCTAACTGTCTGTAATTGATTACACTATTGTAGTAATCGATTACGAGAGAGCATTTTAGCCAAACTAAAAGCTGAATGACTTTTAAGGGAAAATGGATTTGAATGAAAATCAAAATACTTTAAAAAATATATATATAACATTAAATTTTTTAAAACACTTTATGAAAGAACCTTAATCAAGTAATTCACATATCACATTCAAAATCATGCATAATCATTTTAAAAAAAATTAGTCATTGTATATATTCAATTATATCAAAATAATCAACACAAGTATTAAAGAATAAAGATCATAGACATTATCTAATATTTAAAAAGAAATTTCATGTTTTGAGAAAGAAAATTAACCCAATCAAAACATATAAACACATACTCACAATTTCAATCAATCAAGACAAACAAATAAAATTTTGTTAGTCATCATATAACAAGTTAATTGAAAGGAAAGTTTCAACCAAATTAATTTTAAAAGAGAATGGTTTTGATGTTACCTTTTTCATGATTTAAGTGCCTAGATCTTCAAAGATGGAAGTCATACTTTTGCTTTTTGCTTAATCTTCTTGAGAGATGTTCACATCGCTCTCATAGTCCTTGGTTAGAAGGTTGATCTCCTTCTCTGAACCATCGGATGAGTCATTGTCATCCCATGCAATGTAAGCCTTCTTGGTCCTTCTTTCTTCATACCTTTTCTTATCACTCTTTTCAGGCCATTCCTCATTTGAGGGACAATTTGCTTTGATGTGACTAAGTTGGTTGCATTTGTAGCATCTAAGAATTTGAGAATCTTCTTGAGATCTTTTTCCATTGTTGAAGTTTTGACGCCTCTCGATTCTTTTCTTCTTGACAAATTTTTGAAACTTCTTTACGAAGAGTGAGAAGTCTTCTTCATCTTCTGATTCTTCATCTTCATTTTTCTCTTGCATTGATGAGGAGGCTTTAAGTTCTATGCTTCTTTTCTTTTTGTCGGTTTCTTCATTTTGATTAAGTCGTTGAAGTTCCATTTCATGTTCCTGCAATTTGCCAAACAAAGTGGCAAGAGACATATAAGAAAGATCTTTACTTTCAGAAATGGCAGTTACCTTGGGCTGCCATTCCCTACTTAAGCATCTCAAAACTTTATTAATTAAATCTTCATTAGGAAAGGTTTTTCCTAAGGAGGCAAGATGATTGACTATATGTGTGAATCTTTTCTGCATACTTTGGATGTTCTCATTAGGGTTCATCCTAAATAATTCATATTCATGTGTAAGGGTATTGACTCTAGATCTTTTCACATTAGTGGTGCCTTCATGAGTAAGTTGTAGTGTATCCCACATCTCCTTGGCATTTGAACAATTTGACACTCTAAAATATTCATCTATTCCTAGGGCAGAAGTGATAATGTTTTTGGCCTTAAGATTATATTGGATTCTTCTTCTATCCTCATCAGTCCACTTATCTCTAGGTTTTTGTGTTATAGTGCTAGTGCTTACATCAACTATGGTGGGTATGTAAGGTCCTATTTCTATTGCTTCCCAAATGTTTAAATCTATGGCTTCAATAAAGATTTCATTTAGGTTTTCCAATAGTGGTAACCCTCACCATTAAAGATGGGTGGCCTATGGATGGAGTTTCCTTCCGGAAACAGAAAATTTGAGGAGGCCATGAATCTAGAAGTTGTGAAACTTTCTACAAGATACCTGCTCTGATACCACTTGTCGGATCAAGTGGCCTCGAAATAATTAAGAAGGGGGGGGGGGGGGGTTGAATTAATTATTAATGTACCATGACTAATTAAAACCTATCCTTCTTAATGTTACTAGATTCAATTAGGCTTTACTACTAAGTTATGTAACTTAAATAAAACTAAAGCGTAAAAGTAAAGTACACAGCGAAAATTAAAAAGTGTAGGGAAGAAGAAGACAAACACAAGAATTTTATACTGGTTCGGCAACAACCCATGCCTACATCTAGTCCGCAAGCAACCACCGGTTCTTGAGATTTCTTTCAACCTTGTAAAATCCTTTACAAGCCAAAGATCCACAAGGGATGTACCCTCCCTTGTTCTCTTTGAAAACCTAAGTGGAAGTACCCTCCACTTGAACTGATCCACAAGAGATGTACCCTCTCTTGTTCTTAGAATAACAATCCCCAAGTAGATGTACCCTCTACTTGTACCACAAAGGATGTACCCTCCAATGTGTTGGGACAAAGAATTCTCAGGCGGTTAGTCCTTTGAATCTTTGTAAAGGGGAAAAAAAAGATATCTTAGGCAGTTAGTCCTTCGAAATCTTTTGCTTAAGGGAAAGGGAAGAATCAAAAGAATTCTCAGGCGGGGTCCTTTGAATTCTCTTGGAAAGGGAGAAGGGAGACACAAAAGAATTTAGGCGGTTAGTCCTTCGTTCTTTTGGCAAAGGGAGAAGAGAGACACAAAAGAATTCAGGCAGCTAGTCCTTCGTTCTTCTGGCAAAGGGAGAAGAGAATGAAAAGATATACCACACTTTTGTTTTCTGCAGAATTTTCACTTGCATAAGAACAAGGTTTAAAAAAGAAACTTAGAAAGCTTTTTGGCAAAGGAAGAAGAAGAAGAAAGATGAGTAGGAAAGAATTGTAAAGGAAGTAAAGGTTTAAAGGTTTCTCAAAAGTTGTTCAAGAAAGATGTTGTGAATGCAAGTCAAGGTCTTGCTTTTATAGACTCTTCATGTATGGTCAAGAAAACCATTGGAAGAGTTATAACCTTGAGAAAATCATGTCAAGAGTTACATCTCTTGACCTTTTATTCAAAACTTGTCACTGGTAATCGATTACCATAATCATGTAATCGATTACACAATGCATTTTATGAAAAGATGTGACTCTTCACAATTGAATTTGAATTTCAACGTTCAGATACACTGGTAATCGATTACCCATATATTGTAATCGATTACACCATTTAAAAATCATTTGGAATGTTGAAAATTCACTTAAAAACTTTTTGAAATCAAATTTTATCACTGGTAATCGATTACAAGAAACTGGTAATCGATTACCAGAGAGTAAATACTCTGGTAACTTAGAAAAATTTGAGAAAACTCTTTTGTAAAACAAAACTGTGCTATGTTTGGTTTTTGAAAAATTCTTTTTGATACTTCCCTTGTGAAGTCTTGACTTGTTGCTTCTTGATTTCTTCTCTTGAATCTTGAATTCATCTTCTCTTGAATCTTGATTCTTCTTGATTTCTTCTAATGAATCTTGAAATTAATCTTGATCTTGAACTTGTTGACTTAATCTTGAAATCATTCTTTTGGGATTTTTGTCATCATCAAAACCACCTGATTCATCATCATGAAGCTTGCTTCTACATTTGAGAATTTTCAGTGGGAGGGATTTGATTATTTTGTATAAAAATCATTGGTGGTGGTGGTGGCAAGTAGGAAAAAAACGGAGGAGGATTTTGAGAATTTTCGATGGAAGGGATTTCATTATTTTTCATAAAATTCATTGGTGGTGGTGGTGACAAGTAGGGAAAAATGAAGCAAGATTTTGAGAATTTCTGTTTGAATGAGGAAGTTGATAATTTTGCAAAAACATTGTAATAAGCTTGTCAATTGTACTGATTTAGATCCATTAAGAATGAAACTAAAGCAAGAGATTGAGGAATAAAGAATGATAAGGAGAATTGGTGTGCAAAATATGAACAAAATGTGCTCAATTTATAAGTTGAAAATATTTATTTTTTTTAAAAAACAGTCTACTGTAAATAGACTGAAAGGCAATGACAATTTTTTTGAATGCCAATGTTCAGTGCTCCAATGTTCATTTCAACGTTCAATTTTAATTTTTTATTTTTTATTCTTCACCCTCACCCTTACCTTTTTCTCCCAATCAGACCGTTGGCTTCCCCTCTGCCCTTCCTTTTTTTTTTCTCTTTCTCATTTTTCTCTTCTCTTCTCTTGGTGACCCTTCTTCTTCCTTTTTCCCTTTCTTCTTTTTTCTCTTAATCTCTCCGTAGATCGTTCCTCTTCCCCTTTCCCCTTCCTTTTTTTCCTCTTCCTCTCTCCACGGACCATTCTTTTTCCCCTCTCCCCTTCCTTCCTTTTCTCTTCCTCTTTTTCCTTTTCCCCTCTTCGTATGATTGTTCCCCTTCCCCTCTCCCCTTCCTTTTTTTTCTCTTTCCCTTTCCCCTTTCTCGTTCGTTTGTGCCTCACCTTCCTCTTCCTTAGGGTGAAGCATGATGCGACAGTGCCACCAAATCGACGCACCTTCGCCGGCACGACAAAGCCATATACTGAAGAAGGTCATCCTTTCTAGTGGTTCCTCAAATTGTGGCATGCAACCCATTTTGTGTATTTTTTCTGTTGTTTTATTTATTATTTTGATTCAATCTTGTTGGATGAACTAATCTTTTTTTTTTGAGTGGATTTTATCTGTTGTTCTTGTTTTATGCTGATTCATTATGATGCTTTATTCTTCCTTTGCATCTTTTCCTTGTTGCTTCCCTCCTAAATCCGTTAAGCAAGTCACATATTTTGGGATCTTGAGGGTTCTTGTGCAAGACCTATTGTTTAACCGTGGAGATCCTACCTCTCTCTCTACTATTGGATCTTGATAAAAATGGATCATGCACTAAAGTTGCTCTTAGTAATATTGTAAACACTTTTCGAAGGCACCATTTGAAAGTGGAATGTCTCTTGGGATAATATTTTGGAAGTACAAACTTAGATTCATTGAATTTGCCTTCATAAGTACTATTCGGTCTAGATACCAGTTTGTGTCGAGGCGGTTTAGATAAAGCATGAATCCTTGAATATTAGTAATATTCGGTCTACATGAGAATTGGTCTTGTTAAATTCTGACATATCTCTGTTTCATTTGAGGATTCATCTGTGTTCTTGAAGAGTTGATTATGTTTTTTTTGTCTTTACTCTTCACCTTTTAGTCTGCAATGGAAATTGTTCTCATCAGCTGCATAACTCCTTAAAACACTAGGCTGATGTTAGTGACAGTTGGCATTGGACATCACCACTAGTCTTTGATAAGGTACAAGATAAAATTGACAAAGTCTTGGAGGAAATCTTTAATTTAGAAGGAAGGAAGTGAAAAGGGAAAAAAGTAGAAAGTGAAATGTTTTTTTTTAAAGTTAATTGGTATGAAAATAATGAAAGAAAATATATTTTTTTCATTTTTCATTTTTATGTTTATCTTGTCTAATTATGTAACAAGTGAAAAAAATATGTATCCTAAATGATATAAATACTTTATAAGTTTAAATTTTTTTAATGCTCAAATTTTGGATAAATTTAAATTTTATCCTTCAAATTTAAAATTGATCTTTTTAGTTATTTAAGGGAACTAATTTTAGTCTCTATGTTCAAACATTCTTTATCTAAATGAATGCTTTCAAAGAAAAACACACATGGCTATTAGTTACGGAAGTGGATTGTCATGTAAATGATTTGTAATTTATTAGTTATGAAAGAAAAATCTCTAATTAAATTTGGACTGAACAACTAAAATAAGTTTTTTTTTCATATTAAATGACTACAAAGATCAATTTTAAATATAGGAGACTAAAAACAAACTTATCCCAAATTTTAAGAGTCTACCTCACTACTACAAAAATAGTTTTTTACGAGGCTCCTTCTAAGACGGTTCTCATAAAACCGTCTTAGAATGTCAGGCGGTGACAATTTTGTACATAACAAGAAATGTACGACGACGATTTTATAAAAACCGTCTTAGAAATTGAGTGTTCAAAGACGATTTTGTTAAAACTGTCTTAGAAATCATGTATTCAAAGATGGTTTTCTTGAAACCATCTTTGAAATTAGTCTCAACCTGACGCTCAGTTCTCCTCACATACACCATTTTTATTTGTGCCCTAGCCTCACTCAAAATATATCCTTCCACCGTTTCCATCTTCTCCTTCCACAAGTAATAGCGACAGCGACGAGCTCCTCTACAGCGGCAGTGAAATGTCATCACTCCCATTTCCTAAACCTCAGGTTGGTTGCTCTTCTTCATGCTCCCATTTTTCACTTTCTCTCTCTCTTTCTTTCAATCTCAAACCGCAACTATGATCATTTTTTGCGGAATAAAGAGCCCTTGAATCTTGAGAAGAAAACATGTGCTTCCTTAAGTATTCGAAAGTAAGCAAAATGGGATCCAAAATTCTTCCAAAATGGGCATCGAAGCCTTACGTAATGGGAATCGACAAAGCTGGAAGAGGCCCCATTTTAGGTTCATTCCCTTTTCCATTCTCCACTTTCCCCCTTTTTTCTTCCTTTAAACATATTTCCATCATTGTTTCTGGGCTTATGGTCTACGGTTGCTTATACTGTGCTCAGTCCTATTTGAGGACCCTTTCCATGTTGAGTTTTGCAGGTACCATACCACCTCAACTTCTTTTTACTATTTTTTTTTGTTCTGAACTTTTTTTTGGGTTCTTTGATTAGGGTTAATGAGGCTTTTGACACAAAGTAAATGGAGGCAGTGATGTAAGTTCTTAATTATGGAAGCTTATATACGAGTTTGTGGTTGTTATATTTATAACCTCAATTTCTTTAATGATAGGAATGGTATGCATGTTCATGTTTTTGGGCATTTGAAAAGCTTTCAAGGTGTTAAGCAACTTGTTTCCTTCTTTGTCAGGCATGTGCACTAGACCTATTTTGTGTTATGTCGTATCAATTGTGCAATGGGTGTTCATTTACTAATTTTAGTCTATTAGTTTGTTTCTAGAGAAATGTGATTTTCTTGAATCTTCAATGAGATACATTACTAAATAAGCACATGTTCAATTCAGTTATGTCATTAGTCATTACCTTAGTTATCTAATTTTAACTTGAAATGAAGTTCTAGAATGTGTCTGGAGATTTTGGAGTTGTGTTCTGTTCAGAGCATCAAGGTGACACATGTATGTTAGTTATGTGTGTACATACATACTTATACTCCTTTATCATTTTGGACTTTAAAATCTCAAAATATGAATAACTATAGATAATGTTAAGGGCATTGGATATTGAATAACAGGGATGCTGTTAGGGTTGTTACTATGGTTTGTCAGGTTCACCAATGTTGAGCCACTAAAAGATGCTAGATTCAACAGATGTAATATATCCAGACTTGTAAAGATGCTATTGGGTCTGCTCTGGTGCAACAATATCCACCTTTTTGGTGTCTTGTTCCTAGGGTGAGGTGTTTCAATCAAGACACAATTGAAACTGTTAAAATTAGAGAATAGTTCTTTTGACATGAATATTGAAACAATATTTAATATTCCTATTTCTGTTGATTGAAAATCAAAGGAGGAATGGCTCTTACAACTTTTTGTATATTATGAAATTAAAGGGGAAATCTTGGGGATTAGGTTTACCTTTTTGTTTTACTATGAAATGTTGTATACATTTTTCTGCCCTTTCTTTATTGTCTTTGGAGTATTTAAATTTATTTCTGATAATCAATATATTATATTGTAAGTTTTATGCTAATTTTGTATTTATACTCCTTATTTCTTACCCAGATGTAGCACTAGTCACATCTTTGAGGGATGGAATGAATCTTGTCAGCTATGAATTTATGGCCTACCAGGACAAAAAGAAAGGGGTTCTCATTCTTAGTGAAGTAATTATGGAAACTTGCTAGTGTATATGTTTTATTTCAATTTGTCAATTCAGGCTATGTTAAGGTTGAATTATTGCATAATAAGGGAATAGATTCAAAAATTGGAAAAGTTGCTCTTGATAAAACTGTCTACAATGATCCATTTTAGAGATATAAGACTAATGCTCAGTCTTAACAGTTTGAGCTTTCAGGGGAGTAAGTTAGTTCTTGACATGGTATGGGTGCCACTATGACTAAGTGCAAGCGAATTTTATTAAATTAGGTGAGGGAGATTGCATGCATAATATTTTTTAACTGCTGCTACTTCTAATTATTTTCCTTCTCAATGTGTTGTACCTTTAGGGTGGCAAGTGTGGCGTCCCCAAAATAATGACTGGCTTAATAGTAATGATTTAATTAACAAAAACCATGGTAAATTTTTTTTTTCTTTTTCTTTTTGATTTCTTTCTCTTTTCACCATAACTAGGTTTAGAAGGAAAATTCTCACTATAGAGTCCTGAATGGCCAGTTCACAACTCTATTCGGAGTCATTTCTTTCTTACCGCTCATAATCTCTAAACTATTTTGCTGTCTCAAAAGGAAGAATGTACCAGTCATTACTTTAGGTCGTCACGTGAAAATAAAAGAATAAAATACGGTCGATAAACTCTTTTACAAATAAATTTGCTAATGCTTTCTTTTCTAATAACAAGATTGATCATAAATGCATTCATCATTTAAAGCTTTCCAAAATATGGGAGTTTTACAAAATACATAGTGTCATCCAGAGCAAAGGTGTCCACAGTGATGGCTTCAGCCACATGTATACAATCATCAAATTCCTATACAACAGGTCAACCCATACAAAAACAAAAGAGTAAACCTAACAGTCAGTCCTAGATACACCCACCCTCAAAAAGTATATAAAACTAGTCCATGGAACTGTCCACTATGATGAAGAGCCTCCACTGGTCGCCATCTCTCTCGGGCCACTATCCTCCGTAGAGTCTGCCTCAGATGCCGACATGACTTCCTCGGGAGAATCCACCTCAGGAAGTGGGTCCTCTAGAAAATCAAGAGCATCCACAGCAGGCTCAGGAGGTAGCTCCTCGGGATCCTCCTCAGGGTCTTCCTCGGATGACGTCACCTCGATCACTTGGACTGGCTCCACTAGACGGTATGGTGTAGGCGTGGGTAGTATCCACTCCACAGTGCGCTGAAGCGTGCGCACGGGCTCATCTGGATGCACCAAAGAAGTCGTCGTAAATCGAATAATGCCCCGAAATCGGCACCTCGTATTGCCTTCGAGGGTCTCCCAGGCTCCCTCTAGGCACTCCATCTCTACACGATCATGGATTAGCTGCACCGCCATCACGATCTACAAGAAAGAGAAGAAAGGGGTAGACTCTTTCACAAGAATCTAACTATGCCGCAACACAATGCTTCTCATAACCATTACATGCAAGTAAGAGGGGTATCTTTAGGCTTTTCATCTCTGGTAATCGATTACACAGCCTTGGTAATCGATTACCAGAGGCCAAACTTGAATCACACAGCTTCAGAACATGAAAACCTGAAATAGACACTGTGTAATCGATTACACATACCTGGTAATCGATTACCAGTGACCCATTCCTCTGTGTAATCGATTACACAGACTGGTAATCGATTACCAGAGGCCTCTACAACCTGTTGCCTTCAATTCTAAGCCTGGTAATCGATTACACCCCCTTGGTAATCGATTACCAAAAGCCCTCAAAGCTTCCTGACCTCGTTTTCCAGCCTGGTAATCGATTACACCCCTTTGGTAATCGATTACCAGAGACCATCTCAGTCTCCTGTCTTCATTTTTAAGCCTTGTAATCGATTACCCACCCTTGGTAATCGATTACCAAAGGCCACAACCCATATATCACACAAAATTCACAGTTGGCCAGCCTCCACAAGCCTCCCTGCTTTGTGGTCTTTGTTCCTTTTATCTATTGACTGCCAGGAGCTCGCTTGTTTAGGTACATCACAGGTTCTCACTGACTGACTATGCCCGGGTTGGGTCGGGATTGGTCAAGCTTGGTTTTGGGCAATAGCACCCTACCTGACGTCCCCAAGGTCTCCTGACCCCCGCGACATATCTCCAGGTACCACTCTGTGGTCAACGAGTAAAAGCAGGAAGTTTCACCCTTCTACACTTCCTCATCTCAAGCTTGTAGGATTATGGGGTACCCATCACATGTGGTACTAGGTGGCGGTCGGGCGATGGTGCACAACAAGTTTTCCACATCCACAATGCGCGCATAAACCCATCATCCCCTGTTGCCCACCTCCAACTGAGCTCACGTACTCCCATGTAGCCCATATCCTCGTTTCTCTCAACACCGGGTCTCCATTAATCCTCCCAAGCTTCCCCAACATCAAAGTAATACAACATTCAAACAACACAAGCTATCACAGCCAAGCAAAACAGGGCAAAGGCAGAAAACTCTGCCCAAAACACCAACCAAATCACATCTTTTCTCACTTAAAGACCCCAGTAACAATCCCTTCGTCCCACACGTAGAGACGCGCTTCACGACTCCGGAAATGCCCTCCTTTTGCGATTTGGAGCGGAAATGGGCACCAAAGGTTGAAGCTTTGTTGGGCAACAATGGTGGAGGAAGAAAAGAAGAAGAAGGCTGCGTGAGAGAGAGGGAGAGCTTCTGAATTTTTCTGTTTTGCTGAGTGAGGAGAGAGAGAGAGAGGTGAGAGAGAGAGGTGCTTTTTGGTTTTAAAAAGGGTTTTCTCTTTTTTTTCTATTATTTTATTTAAGCTATGTCACATGTCTCCATTTGAGTGGAGCAAAAAGGGCCCACTTTCTCTTTTGATGGTGACCCATACTCGGCCACAAAAAGTGAGAAAAATCTGACCTTTGAAACGCTAAAATCCTGTCTCGGTTTGCATGCCGTTTTTCTGGTTCCAGTTCCTCGTATTTCTCTGCGTCCGTCGGGGCCAGTTTTCGAAAGTAACCAATATATATATCAAAACGCTCAGAATAAAACCCCGAGCGTGGTCCAGAGGTTGGTTTCATTAAATTTTAAGTCGCACGCAAAACGATGATTTTTAAACTAATTAATTAAGAATTAACCCATAACCTCCCAGTTATGGATTTCTCTTCCTTAATTAGTCTAACCCGCATATCTTGCCCCCGCTATTCCTACTTCTACCAAGAACATATATGGATATACACTGAATAATACTTATCTATGTATATAATCATTCAAAATACATCGTTTTCAAAAATTCCGGGTAGAAATTTCCAGGATCTTACAGCAAGCTTGTCAAGCCAAATGTTATATCCATAAAAATTACCAAGTTGTATGCAAATTCTTTCATTTGGAAGGTAACTTACTTTACACCATGTATGTTTTAAGTTCAGTTTTTATGTCTTGCTACTTATTTTGTATTAAAATTTTCCTTTTTTGTATTATTTTATTAGAGTTGATATAGAAATTTTGTTATTAACATTTTCTATTATTTTATTAAATTTTTTCTTTTCTATTATTTTATTAGAATTTTTAAGTTTTTTTAAAAAAACACACTCTAAGATGGTTTTTTTGAAAAACCGTCTTAGAAAATGTACATCCTAAGATGATTATTTGAAAAATTATCTTAGAATTCTCAATTTTTTTAAAAAAGAAACGAGGATTCTAAGTCGATTTTTCAAAGAACCGTCTTAGAAAATAAACTTTCTAAGACGATTTTTTGAAAACCATATTAGAATTCTCATTTTTTTGTTTTTTTTAAAACACATTTTAAGACGTTTTAAACATAAAACCGTCTTATAAGAGTATCATTCTAAGACAGTTATTTGTCTAAAAATCGTCTTAAAAGGTAATTTTTTTAAGACGGTTTTTTAGGAACCATTGTAGAAAATCTTGACTTTCCACTCAAAGACGATTCAAAACTGTCTTTGAATGTGTCAGAAAACTATTGTTGAATGTGTTTTTTCTGGTCTCTTAAACAATAAAAAAGAATGAAAAAAAGAATAGGAATGCTTTTTGGCTTTGTTTAAAAGAAGAATAAAAAGTTCCTTTTTTTTCATCCAAATTTAGACGGATAGTAGTTCGTGAGATCCACTTGGAAAACTCTTCTCCTTTCCTTTGATAAACTTATCCAATTGAAGTTGTTCATTCTTTCCCTTTCCAACCCTCCATGATTAATCCATCGTTTATCCACATAACATCCGTCCCTCCATGATTATCCATGTAACAAGCAAAACATTAACAATTATTTTTATTTTTAAAAATTTTCATGCTTCCCAAATTTAAAAGGTAAAAAAAACACCCATGAAACCAGTTGGATAAACCTACACTCTTGGAGTAAAACTTTGATATTATCAACTAATTAGAAATTATCTTTTTTTTTTCATAAAGAAGAATCAAAGTTTGATACTAGAGAATTTACAACAATTTGAGTATTGTTCAACTAAGTTAGAATTCATTGATATTTATAAATTATATTTTGCATTATGTTTAAGGTAATTATTATAAAAGTTATCAAACTTGTTATATGTAGCAATTTGTTATTGGATGATATAATGAAAAATCTTTATATTGTCTATCTATATATTATTTATTTATAAAAACATATGTTGTCATGTTCTATTTTATTTTAAATAAGACAATAAAATTCAATATCATTTGATAATTTTTTTAAAATATCTTTAAAGTATTAGTTATAAATAGAAATTTTTATAAAACATATTATTAATGTATTTTATCATAATTTTCAATATATTTTTTTGTCGTGATCTATAAGAAATATTTTTATTTATTAATTTAGAACTCTCTTACTAGAATATTTGTGAGCATGAGTTCATGGCCTTTTTTCATTTTATCTTCAGTTGTTTCATTCATCTAGCCAATTAATCCAAACACCCAAAACCAAAACCATGAAAAGGTAGATAGATACATTAAAGCGTTCAGCTAGTTGTACGAAAAGAAGTAAAGAAATGAGAAGAAAATATTAAAATTTGATATAAATTTCATATTTTTATATTGTATTTTAATTCGAAATTTTTACCTCAATTTTATATCGAACTGTATCTAAAATTTAAAAGGTTCGTCAAATTGAGGACGGAAGTAGGATATTGTCAAGCTGGGTGACTTTTGACCAAGTCATGCTTGGACACGTTTCTACTTCGAGTAATTGAGATGTTAATTTGTCTGTCATGGCTTATACTGCTTCATCCTCTTTTTTTTTTCTCGTGCTTGAATTATGAAAAAGCTAATATGCTAACTTTAAGGAGTGTTGTTGTAGCAATCATGTCTTTTGACCATTTTAGTTGACATGGTGGCCCAATAATAGTCAAAAGCAATGTTTTATAACTTCAAAAAGAAATAAAGAACTAAAACACATAACAAATATGTAATTCTAAAAAAATATTCGAAAGAAATAATCTATTGTTTTGTTTGAATTTTTCAAAGAACGAAAGTAGATTTCTAGAACCTTTAAAAGATTATTCCACACAACAAAATATATTTTACTCACCTAAATAGTTACTTATTCCATTCCAATAAATAATAGATTATTTGTAACAAGATAATACATTTAAAAATATTACAAATGAACCAATAAATTGTTGGCTTAATTACAAAATTCGTCATCCTATTTTACCTATTAAACTAAATTTGTCCCCTTATTTTCTAATTCATTATTTGAGTCTCATATAACGGTTGACTAACCATAGTCTTTAAAGTAAGAATTACACTCTTTTATCATTATATTCAACTTTTTTACCACTACACTCAAGTGTTTATTTGAATATCTAGTGCAAAATATAGTATTAATATAAGTTTTATACATTTTTTTATAATCTTATATATTTTATTTTAAAATATATATATTATTAAATTCTATTTTCACATAAATTAGAATATGTATACTTATATAGGCTTTATTTTTATTTTATATATTATATTTAAAAAGATAAATATAAAATATAAAAAAATAAAACTTATATAAATATAAATATTTTAATTTAAGTGAAAATAGAATTTAATCTTATATATTATATTTTAAAAAATCATATATAAGATTATAAAAATATAATAAATTTAAAAAGAATAAAATTTGAATTTCGAACTATTTTCGTATAAAACTTATATTAATACTATATTTTGCACCAAATATTAAAATGAGCACTTGGGTGTAGTTGTAAAAGAGTGTGTTTCTTACATTCAAGACCGTGGTTCTAGTTTCTTCTAAAGCATTTTTATAAGTTCTTATTTTTAAGAAAATCTTGATTAACTTTCTAGTCTAGTTAACATTTAAAATTTAATGGTCAACGGTTAAAATAAGCTCTGGGGCTAGGATAGTGTATTTTGAAATATACGAGGACTCAAATAGTGAATTAAAAAATAAGGGGACCAATTTAGTGTTATAGGTAAAATAGGGAGACAAATTTTGCAATTAAGCCTAAATTATTCAAAGGAAATAATAATTTCTGAAACCAAAAACTTGAACTTATAATCAGATAATATACAAATTACTTCAAATCAATTCCAACACTTTTAAAATATATTAGAAGATTGAGCTTTTGATTGGTAATTAACACGAAGAAAAATATGGTGAGTTCTACTAGAATTTACAAAATCAATGAGGCAGCCTCATCTCGTGAAGAGAAGGATCTCCTCCATTGAAGTACAAAGAAGACAAAGGAAGGTATGGGGGCTTTTCCAGAAGAAGCGTATTTTGTAGACAAACTTCTCAAATTGGTGGGAGGTACATCTGATGTCATAATGGAGATGGAAGGTGTGACGTCCCTAAATAATGACTGGTTTAATAGTAATAAATTAAATAGCATAAATCATGAGAATTTTTTTTCTTATTCTTTTCTCTCTCTTTTTCTTTCACTCTGTTATTCATTTCACGGTAATTAAATTCAGAAGGAAAATTATCACTATAGAGTCCTGAATGGCCAGTTCACAACTCTATTCGGATTCATTTTTTTCTGATCACTCATAACCTCTAAACTATTTTTCTCTTTCAAAAATATACCAGCCATCATTTTAGGTCGTCACGTGAGAAATAATAAGATGCGGTCGGTAAACTCTTTTTAAATAAAGTTCGTTAATATTTCCTTTTCAAATAACATGATAAAACATAATTGTTTCCATCATCTAAAACTTTCCAAAATATGGGAGTTTGCAAAATAGTACAGTGATATCCAGAGCAAAGGTAACAACTGTGGTGGCTTCAGCCACAATATATACAATCATCAAAATTTCTATACAATAGGTCTACCCACCCAAAAATCAAAAGAGTAAACCTAACAGTCTGAACTAGATACACCCACCCACAAAAAGTATGTACGTCTAGTCTAAGGAGCCGTCTGCTACGATGAAGGGTCGTCACTATTCGCTATCCCTCCAGGATCACTCTCCTCTGTAGAGTCTGCCTTAGATGCTGACATAATATCCTCTGGAGAATCAACATCCGGGAGTGGGTCTTTATCATCCTCAGGTAAGTCAAGGGCGTCCATAGCAGGTTCAGGAGGTAACTCCTCTGGGTCCTCTTCAAGATCCTCCTCAGAGGATGACACCTTTATCACTTGAACCAACTCAACTAGTCGATATGGAGTAGGTGTAGGTAGTATCCACTCCACAGGCTGCTGAAGTGTGCGTGCGGGTTCTTCCGAATGTACTAATGAAGTAGCAGTGAGTCGAATTGTGTCATAGAATCGGCACCTCTCATTGCCTTCGAGGGTCTCCCAAACACCCTCTAGGCACTCCATCACAACGCGATCATGGATCAACAGCGCTGCCATCGCGATCTACAAGAGATGAAAGAAAGAGGGTAGACTCTTTCACAAGAAATCTAACTACACAGGTAACAATACAATGCGTCCCATAACGGCTACGCATAGTCAGAATGTCTTTTTCAAGGGATTTCCTCTCTGGTAATCGATTACCAAAGTATGTAATCGATTACCAGTGCCCAAAAATGAATTACACAGCCTTTGCACATTGGAAACTAAAAATTACACTGTGTAATCGATTACACATAAATGGTAATCGATTACCAGTAGTAGGTAGCGCTATGTAATCGATTACACCCAACTGGTAATCGATTACCAGTGCCCTATCACCCTGTGTAATCGATTACACCAAATTGGTAATCGATTACCAAAAGCCATTTAACATCCTGTCTCCATTTTTAACCCCTGTAATCGATTACCCACGAATGGTAATCGATTACCAGAGGCTAATTTCCAGATACCACCCAAGATACATAGCTGGCCAGCCGCCACACAAGCCTCCTTGCTTCGTGGACTTTGTTCTTTTATTGGTTGACTGCCAGGAGCTCGCCTGTTTAGGTACGTCACAAGTTCTCACTGACTGACTATACCCGGATTGAGTCGGGATTAGCCAAGCTTGGTTTTGGGCAATAACACCCCACCTGACGTCCCCAAGGTCTCCTGACCCCCACGACATATCTCCAGGTACCACTTTGTGGTCAACAAACAAAAGTAGGAAGACCAACTCTTCCATGTTTCCTCACATCAAGCTTATTGGATTATGGGGCACCCGTCATATGTGGTACTAGGTGGTGATCGGGTGATGGCGCTAATCAACTCTCCCATTTCCACAAGTCAGGCATAAGCATACCATCCTCAGTTGCCCACCTTTAATTTGAGCTCACGCACTCCTACGTAGCCCTTATCCTCGTTCCTCTTAGCACCGGGTCCCCATCAACCCCTCCAAGCTTTCACAATATCCAAACAATTCAATTCCATTTGTCATGAAACTACCTTAAACCAAGAAAAACAGAGTGGAGGCAGAAAACTCTGCACAAAACTCATTCAAATTCCACAGTTTTCCCTACTCCCATACCCCAATCACATTCTCTTTGTTTCGATTCGTTAACCATTGGATCACCTTGAAAATTTTACTGGAGGTTCCTAGTACAGAAATCTACATTTTGACCGTTGGGATCTGCTAGAAAATATCTAGAGCACGAGATGTACTACCTTTCCCGTGACTAGCGCTGCACAACCATTTTTTTGCATAATTGGTAAAAACTGCTGCACAATTTGACAGCTTTTGCTGCATAATTTGGCAGATTTCGAATTCTAGCTTGCTTGTATCCAATTTTACTCAAATTGGATCCTACAAGTCCTAAACCATGTCTAAATCATGTTTAAACCAAAAACAAGCTTCAAACCAAGGTAAATCAAAATATAGGTATCTAAAACCCACCAATTTAGAGAATTCTCAAGGTTTGAAAGGTGAAAATGAACATTGGGTAATTTTGGGGTAAACTCTCATCTTCATCAAGTCTATAATATTGATTTAGACTTGCTCAAACGGGTTTTAAGGTGAAATCTCCACCTATTCAAAAATTGGCCTCTCAACACCCAATTTACCCTAGAAATGGCTCTTTCCTTTCACATTTGTCACTCATTTTTCTCATTTGCTCTGCCCAAGCTTTCCTACAAGTCCTAATTGACATTCTAAACTAGAATCAACTCACTTTAGACTCCAATTTCCCCTAACCCCAAATTTGGCTTTTCTAACCCTCAAAATCTCACACTTTTCCACCTACAACACTACCATTCTCACATTTTACTCTAAGTTAACACTTCCCATCCTCTCTACCAGTTTTCTATCAACATTTAAAGCATACATATATCACAAAGCATCATTATTAAACCCTAAATCAACATGGGTAATTTTGTTTACATCAAACATGTCAAGTTTAGCATGATTTCAACAAATTCCTTCACAAATAATTACCCTAAGGCAATAACCTAGTAGAACTACCCATTATAGCTCCCAAAAACCCAACACCCACAAATTTCAAGTGAGAAGAAGTCCACCCTTACCTGAAATTTGAATCCCCACGAAGTAGAGGTAAGCTCCAAGACTCCGAAAATGGCTTTTCCTTGCAATTTGGGGTAGAAATAAAGAGGAATTTGGAGCTTCAAGGGAGGCAACAATGGTGGAGAAGAAGAAAGAAGAAAAGCAATGTGGGGGGAGGGAGAGAGAGTTGCTGAAATTTCTGAAGAAAGAGAGAGAAGACTTGGGGTTTTTATAAAAATGATTTTCTTTTCTTTTTCCTTTTCTTTTATAAAAGCAATTGCCACATGTCCTATATTAAGTGGAGCAAAAGGGCCCACCTTTTTCCTTTGATTTGACTTCATACTCAGCCACAAAGGAGAAAAAATTGGACCTTTTTGGATGCTGAAATCTCGCCTCGGTTTGCGTACCGCCTCTCTGGTTCCAGTTCCTCGCGTTTCTCTGCACCCGTCGGGACCCGTTTTAGAAAGTAGGCAATATATATATATATATATATATATATATATATATATATATATATATATATATATATATATATATATATATATATATATATATATATATATCAAAATGCTCAAAATGAGACCCTGAGCGTGGTTCAGAGGTTGGTTTTGTTAAATTTTAAGTTGCACGTAAAACGATAATTTTTAGATTAATTAATTGCGAATTAATCTATAATCGTCCGGTTATGGGTTACTCTTTGTTAATTAGTCTAATCCCGCGTATCTTTCCCCCAATGTACATACTTCTACCAAGAATATATATATATATATATATATATATATATATATATATATATATATATATATATATATATATATATATATATATAATTATTTAAATGTAACACTTACAAAATTTCGGATAGAAATTCTAGGATGTCACAGAAGGTATTGGGCAACATGATGTGATGGTGAAAATTCCTAAGGAATTGGACACGTACTGGAACAATACAAATCATTGATCTACATGATGGGTTATACCAAGTGGTGTTTACTAGTTAGGAGGACTATAACTTTGCTCTCTTTGAAGGACCATGGATGGTGGTAGACAATTATTTGATTGTGCAACATTGGAGGTCATTCTTCTTGATGAAGGCAAATGCAATGAAGAAAGAAGATGTTTACATCTAAGTTCAACATCTATCAATCGAGTTATATAATGATGTTTTTTTACAGTGAATTGGGACAAGTCTAGGGAAATTCGTTAAGGTGGATCATTTGCTAGGATCTATATCAAATTGGACCTAGAGAAACCCTTGGAGACTTGTATATATGTAAGAGGGTATAATCTTAATCTAGAGTATGAAGACCTCCATGTTCCTAATTAATTAATTAATATGGGCTACATATTATATTAGTTATTTACATTTTTTATGGGCTCAATATAAGTAATCTAATTTGATGAGCCTATTAGACTATCAACATAAAATTGATATGGGCTAATTGAGCATAAACCAGTTTGGCCCATTAGGGATAATGAGAACCCAAATATATTTCAAACATGAGGCACTGTTATAGTCTCCAATACACCAAATCAAGAAACAGTTTCTCCTCTTCCCATGTGAAGAGAACACGAAGGTCCCATAAGGAATAAGGAGATTTGGTTGAGAAAGGTCATTAAACCAATTATTTGTGATTGTTCTCCAGATTCCACTGTGTTTATTTGATCAATTATTATGGATCCAAGTATTCCTCTTAAAAATCTTATTGATAATCTAACGTAATGTGTTCCTAGTGGTTATGAGTATTTTATAAGGATCTCCTAAAATTCCAACAAGTGGTATCAGAGCCAGGTTACTATTAGATTATTGGAAATTAAAGTTGTTTGGTTTGTGTTATACCTATGTTGCTTTGTTACGTGAACCCTAATTTTATTTGGGATAAATATAAAAACCAAATGCATGGTGGCACTTAAGCAATAATAAGCAGGAAGATGTAGCTTCCAGTAAAGGTATTGCTTTTGGTGTGTGTTGTGTTTTTTGTTGTTGTTTTTTTACCACTTTTGGATTTTGAATGCGATAGCTCTAGCATCTGTGCTGGAAATTTCCATTGATGACCTCTTGTCAACAACGTACTTTACCCGTTATTTTGAAGCATTTATAT